>NC_081412.1:651520210-651612710 GCF_030272615.1 Cryptomeria japonica
AGAGCCAGCCATGTATAGTAGAGTTCTATTTGTAGTAGACCAGGGATTTGCATTGGCCATTTCAACAAACTGGCCCTAGGCAAGCTTGATGGTAGCCCGACTAGGTATCAATGACTATGAGGAATCATTTGCAAGGTAGATTGGAGTCTAGGCTATTAGTCTCGGCCCAAGGGGAAGATGGGATCAATAGGAAGAAAGATCCAAGCATGAGGAGGAAAACAACTTAGGAGAATTTGTAGGTATAGTCCATGGTAGAGCAAACCCTGTAAGGTGTCTGGTGAGATCTGGTGGATTGGTGAGTTGGTGGATTTACAAAAGTGAATACACAAAGAGAGGAGTATCAAACCTCGGTAGTGAGGACCTAAAGTGGATTAGGGGAATAGAGAGAACCATTCCCAGGTTAGGCTAGGAAGAAAGCCTTGGAGTGAGTCAAACTAACTCAAGTAACTAGGATCCTCCCTATCAGTCGGCCTCCACCAAGAGACTTCCAGAAAAATCCAAAGGATGAAACATGGAAGGTCGGCCACACGCCAAGAAAAATTGAAATTAACATCCAAGGCTCTACAAGCTTCATAATGGGTTCCAATAGATCACCAGAATAGATCTTAGGCAACCAGTATCAAAGGAGAAATCGGTAGCAAGAAACTGTCATGGGAACCAGTAGCGATATCTTGCCCAAAAGTGATCAAAATGTGATGCGGTTTGGAAGCAAGAAAGATGATCAATTCTTCGAGTAGAATCCAACTCCATAGGTTCCAGTGAGACAAAACCGATACACAGAAACTATAAACAGAACAAAGGAAAATGTTTTTGGTTGATGCAAGATTGCCAAGAACCGAGGATGCTCCTGCATCAAGATGTGTGAATTGTGGTGTGGATTGTTGTAAATTCAAGGATGTGAATGATATACAAGCACAAGTGAAGAAGCAGGAGTGAGAGTTTTAGTCTATGATGAGCTTTGAGGATCATATATTTAGTGTGATGTGTTTTCCATGATATTGTTTGTTGAGGGTAAAAGTACAAAGCCATGTCACACTTTTATAAAGGAAATGGTCAATGTTGAATCAACTTTTAAAATTAAATCATTAGAAAGTGAAATATATATTTTGAATTTTCAAATGATGTAAACTAATAAAATTTATGTTCTTTTGTCTATTTTATGTTTGTAATTTTAACAAAAATTTAAAAAATTATTTAGATGTAGTTTTTAATAAAGTAAATACTATAATTTAGTTGTTGATAAAATACTGAAGTTGAAGTTACACAAGCCACCACACTTTATTTCGTAAATTTTACCTTTTTTTCTTCAATTTTTTTGTGTATATTGATAACTTGAAACTTTAGTGCATGGATATATTTTTTACTATTTTTTATAAATTTAAAAATTTGTGCGCTGAAATATAGATCTTTCCAATTGCTACCACCTTTTTTCTTAATTATTTGTCCAAATTAGAAAATAATTATTTCATCTTGACATAGATTCTTTTCTCTACTACATCATATTTTTTAAAAAAATTTAAAAAAAATTTAGTATTTTTCCTTGACAAGATAATCAACCTTATATTTTAGTGTTGATGACCTACTTTCAATAAAAATAAAATATTAAATATTAAAACTAATTAAAATATTAAAAAATATATATTTTGGAAAATTCATTTATAGATCTATAAAAGGGCATTTTTACAAATCAAAAAAAAAAAAATTTATAAGAGTAGGAGTTGTTGAAACATCGAGTTTTTTTAATTTACTTTTTTTTTTTAATAATTAGACCCAAAGTGGTATAAAATATACATTTAATAGACACTTCCAATTGGAAAAGTTGTGGCCCATATATAACTTAGCTATAATGAATCTATATAGACCATATGTTTGACTAAAATTGTTTTTTAGTTAGAATTACTTAAATTCACTTGTGCTGATAAGTTGGCTTGAAATGCGACACAATTTTGTGTTTTTCCCCCTTAACACAGTGGTTCAAAGATAGTTCCATGATCAAGAGATCTTGTTCATTATAATTCATCATTTCTCTATACCTATCAGAAGACAATGAGTCCTTTTGGCAGCTTGTGCAAGCTTTGTATCTTGCCCTAAGATTGTGTGTCTCAATAATCCAAGTCCCTTGTATCTTTCCCTAAGGTTCTGCATAGAGAGTTTTTTAGTGGATAATCTTTGCCAATTGGCAAATTCTGCGCGAATAGTGAGGGGCACAATCGTGGTCAAATCGCCCAGAATTTGAAGAACAATGCAAATATTTGTAATCTGGTTTCGCCAATGACCACACACCATCGACGTGCATGCCCGTAATATTTTCCTAGAATCACTCGGACGTGGGTATTAGATCACCTCTGCTATTTTCCAACAATAGTAAAATGACCACGTATCCAGGACCTAATTCGCCAATGGTAAATTAAATGTTCATTACACGCGTTGGCCAAATTCGCCAATATCAATTAAAACATTATAAGCATTCGAGGACCCATTTTGCCTTGCTTAAATTAAATGTTCATTGCACGCCCGCGCAATTCGCCAAAAATGCAATTAAATTAAATGTTTATTGGCAATTGCGACACCCGGGCCCTGCGCAATTCACCAAAAATACAATCATGAATTGCTATAAATACACTATTTCTTACAGTCTTTCTTATAATTTGTTTGTGTCTGATTAGTAAATTGGGAGTTCTCGAGTCTTGATTCGCATTCTGCAAATTGAGTTGGAAAGTCGAAGTTCATTGTAGGGCGGAGGGCCAGAGTTACAATCCTGCAACACAGGCCCAGGCATTCATTCCTGAAACAAATCAAACAAGAATTTGGAAACTTGCTTGAGGTCGTTTGTAACCCAATATAATGTTAGAGATTTTCCATATGATAGGGCATTGGAAATCTAGAATTCCATGCATGAAAGATGAGGGGTGTGCAACACTTTAAAAGATGGTGGTGCTACTGCTAGTGCTAGTGCTGACACAAATGATTATGATGGATCGCAGACTCAGAGTCGGCATAAAGATGAAGACATTTTTGAATACCCAACTTAGAATGAAGATGAACCTGTTAGTACTATTTAGTTTTCGGATCTTGAGTCCATTTGGGATATAGAAGCCTCGGGCAGTCGGACTGAGTCACTGAAGTGAATTAGCAATCAGTTTATAGGTATTTATAATTATACTATAGTTATTGAGTCATATTACAATTTCAATTTGCAAAATTGCAATACTATAGTTGTCATTGATGATTTTTGATATTGTATTCCTTGAATTTGTCAATCAGAAGTAGAACGGATACTTATTTCATATTTTTAATTGTGAATTTGAATTATTACTAAACAATTGAATTATTAGTAAATTGGTATTTGGTTCCACATTATGTTGAACATGAAATGCAACAATTTGTGTCACAAGATCCATAAAATTATTCATATTGCATAACTGTTACTGCTAGAACCTTTCTACTGTTCTACATTAAATGCTTAAAATGATGTTCATGGCAATTAGGGTTTTGTGTTTGTTTTTTGTCTTAGTTGGCTAGTAAACCGAAGTTGTCATGTGTTGAAAATATAAGTTGTCCTCTCTTTATTTGTCCATGTCAATGTCAAGTGTGGTCAAACGGTTGGTCAAACATGTTTAATGTTTCATCTCGAACTCGCAAAATAAATTTCATGTTTAACAATTTAAGTGGCGAGTTAGCGAGTGTTGGTTTGGGTTTTAATCACAAGGTCTCTAGTTTTTTGAGTGTTTTATGTTAGCGAGGTGGAGATTGTTAATGAAACTGCTTTGGTCGTGAGGTCTCGAATTGGTTTGATACCATGCATTATAGCCGTGAGAGTTAGTGAGTAACTACTAAGTCATTAATGGTCTGTGTGCCACTGCTTATGCCTGTTTATGACGGTAATTAACATAAGACATCGATAAACAGTTTTCAGATTTTATGGTTATCTTTACCTCACAGGTCCTTTATCATCAAGTCATTTAAGTCGTGAGCTTGCGAGTACTGGGAGATTTTAGTTTTCACTACCTCGCAAGATGTTTTGTACTTGACCATTTTATGTTGTGAGGTTGTGACTGGGTGTGATTTTATGTTGTCACATGGTCGCGAGGTGTTTGTGGTTAAGTAATTTTATTTTGCAATCATGTGATGTAGTTGCTATCACAGCTTAGTTGGTTTCATCGCTTGCTCGCAAGTTTTGAAGTTGTTTAGCATTTTAAGTTGCGATCTGGCGATAGGTAAGTTTTGGTCTGATTTTGTGGTCATCGCATGCTCATGGGTTTGTAAGTCTTAAGTCGACAAGTGTTGCAAGCATGCGATGGCGGTTAAGTGCCTTGTTGTTGCGGAATCGCAAGGGTTTACATTGCGAGGTCTCTATCTTTTTGGGTGTTAGCGTTTTATGTTACCGAGCTGGAGATTGTTGGTAACTCATTTCATACAGTTGTTGCTAGCTCTCATGTTTGTTTAATGTTAGCATTTTTTGGTCACGAGCTAGCGACTAGATAGTTTGTGGCTAGGTTTAATGGTTATCGCCAGCTCGTGAAGTTAAATGTCTGAAGACCTAATCAAGCCGCGAGGTTTAAGGGTTAAAGTTACAACTGTCTCCAAGTCGTTGTGGTGATTAGGACTTAACATTTGTGGTCGAGAATTGGTGACTGCCAGTTCAATTTCCCCCAGTTCAGAGAGTTGACGACTGTGTGCCACGTGTTTTAATTACTTAAAGTTAATATCTTGAAATCACCAATATTTTTTTTTATGTTTTGAAAATAGCTTGAAATCGCCAATATTTTATTTTTATGATTTGAAAATAGCTTGAAATCGCCAATATTATTTTTAATGGTTTGAAATAGCTTGAAATCGCCAATATTTTATTTTTATGGTTTGAAAATAGGTTGAAATCGCCAATGCAAATATTTTTCTTGTTTTAAAAACATTACAATTCGCCCATGCAATTATTTTTTGGGTTTTTAAAATAGTACAATTTGCCAGGATTTTTCACAAACTTTGAGCGATCATGGCTAATTCACCAATGGAGATTATTATTTTTCTCCGTAAACTGCAATTAAAATTTTCTTCGGAATTATACAACTTTCTCCAGGGTTTTACACCTTGTCCAAGTGAGGGGTTTCTTAAAGTTTTCCCTGGTTCTGCATCTTAGTTTTCCAATTCCAATCGAGTGTAGTGAGATCCTTGGCCTTGAGCCTAAAACATTATAATTAGTTATTCATATTGTCAGTGTGATTCTCACCATTATTTTTTCTTTCTTGGGTTTTCCATGTGAATCTGATGTTCTTGTGTGTGTTGTGCTTTATCATTTCATGTTTCACAATTGTAGAAGTAAGTTAATTTAGATTTGAACTTCAAAGGATTAAGAATAGGTTTTTTTAAGGTATGGATTGATTCAGCCCCCCCCCCCCCCCCCCCTCGCCCGCTCTTAGTCTTGTGGTGTGTTCAACAAAACGAGTCATCTCAAACTAAGAGGCCTAATATCTAGATTGGTAGACACTATCACATGCCTAAGTGATTTTTGTGAGTTGACCTCAATCCTTTGGAGGATGATGCAATTCACATTGTATGTTTTTCATAATTTACATAAAGGTTTTCATCTAATCAATCTCCCATAGATTTTTAGTAAATGTATCATACCTTTATTAATTGTCCTTTCCCTAACTACATCATCCCAATCAGCCATTCTCCAACTATATTACAATTACATCAAATTTAATGTCCTTCATTCTCATGTATAATGCACCTATTCTCGCCATTAGACACCTTATTTGTTAGGGAGTCTTCCAACTTGTTGGCCTCTTTGTATACATCATTTATAGTTGTTTCCTCAAATCAAGCCAACAATTTTTTGGTCACCACATACATCACTTCCAATCTCCATGAAATTTGGCCTCATTGCTTGTCCATTTGATTAGAGGACTAAAGATCTCTCCTCTTCTTAAACTCTTCCAATCTGTAATGACACATTTTACCTCATAAGTATCATGATTACCTCACATGACACCATGAAAGTTTAATTTAAACCATGATCCACTTTGCAATTGTATTCATTTCACATGCAATCTTGATTTGAGTGTCTCAACACCTTCATCCCCATTTAACAAGGGTTGTTAAATATTATTATTAATTTATATTATAAATATAATTTATTAATGAATATAATATAAACACAAACATGTTTTAATAATAGAATGCATTCCATACTCCCCAAACAAAAAAAAAATTATTATTGCAATTTCTAAAGGCTAATATCAATCATTATATGATATTTATTTTCATTTAAAATAGACAACTACAAAATACAATCTCTCAAAATCCTTTCTAGTCTTTTAGCACTTCATTTCCTAAGGTGGCGAGGTGGTGTGAAATGATAGTTGTCTAGGGGGACAAGGCATGATGAAAAAGAGCGTGAAAATTAAGTTTGTTTGCATCCCTAACATTCTATGGTCATAAATAAGAGTGTGATTTGGGGTGGGTGGGAGGAGGAGGCGACTACGACCCATTGATGAACTACTTGCCCTATAATTCTATTGTACGTCTTGCCCTATAATTCTATGTAGTGGGAGGGAATGGTTATTGTAGAGAATAAATTCAAAGTGGACAGATGAAAATATAATAGATAAGTGATATATAATTATAATATAAATTTAAAATCAATCTTACTTATCAAACAAATTTTAATGCAATTCATCTAATAACTTTAAATATATTTTATAATAAAAATTCTTATCCAACATCATCTCATCATATACCAACCAAACATTCATTAAAAATGTGACCATGTACCTTTAACATTCATGATCTTGGACAACCCCACCCACAAAACAAGGACAAAAAACAAACCCATCCGAACTTGAGAGAAATAACACTTGGACAATAAATCCTAACAAATGTAGGTAGAATTCAATGAGCAGTCTAAGGCTGCTTTGAACGGTCCACCTTGGTCAGCCACGTGGCTTTCCCCGTGATGTAGAGTGCCCTCGCTATGTTATTTTCATCAGAGTATTTGGCCCATTTACTGCATTTTTCCACTATCATGAGCTTGGCTTTTTCAATGGCACCAATTATGATTTCTCCTAATGTACGTTGTAACTCGTCGAACAATTGGCGAGGATCGGGATCAGTGTCACAAGGAATACTTTTGCATAACTTGTACATAGCATTTTCCCCTGCAACCTCCCTCCAGTCCATGGAATCATAGGCTCCCGCGGTCTCCAAATCTACAGACTCAGCCTTTCTGTTCTCCTTCCTTTTTGTCCAACTTTATTAACCAAGGCTGACATAATGTCCATACCTCGGGGGTTATATACTTTTTCTTTTCTTTTCTCTGCAAGTTCATGAATTGCTCTAGACGAGCATTTAGGTGTCCAATGAAAATTTCTCTTAGGGGGAAGAACTCCTTTTTCCACATTTGTTTGTAGGCTGAAGAAGAGGTTGTCAACGGCCTCACGCATGATACTGTCATCTTCCTGGGAATCAATAAAATCTAGTATTTCCCATGCTTGAGAGTATGCTTTGAGAGAATCCTTTTCATATTTGGGAGGAAAATCATGAGACATGTGATCGGAAGTATCAAATGAGCATTCTGAATTATAATTAGAGATTGGAGAGAGTTGAATGATGATATTGATCAAGGAAACTACTGTCATTTTCCAAGATGTTTTAGTGGCTTCTACAAACTGTTTCTCCACCTCTAAGGGCTTATCAACTTTAATTTTCGACAAGTAATTGAATTCTTCACCTGGGCTGTTAGGATCGAAAGTGCTGAGATCCAGAGGCTATCCAATGCCTTCATTGCCTTGTGTTATAAGTTCTTTTGCTCTTGCAATGGACTTTTTATTAGCTATCCAGAGCCTTTCTGGTGTCTCACTTAACATCTCCAGGCCTTCCAAAACCTTTTCATAATTTGACAGCCTTTCTAACTCCTTTTCACTTTGATTGGGCATCATCCAACACAAACGATTCACATATTTACGTTGAAAAATATTAACCCAGATGATCCAGCATAGTTTGTTGAATCGCACTGTTAGCCATTGTAATAGCAGCAGAAAAAAGAGAGTCAATGGGATCATGTTTTTAGTGGGTTGTTTAACAACAAGATTTTGAACTTCTGCATCGAGCCTTTCTGCAGGACGAATCTTGATTTCTTTAGCCCGTATCAAATCTTTAATGTTCCTTGTCCAGAAATCTTCAACACTACAAATGGTCGGACATGTCTCCTTATGTCATCTAAGGTAAAATCCTGTAGCTATCCCTGATCTCCATGTCACGATTGCCCAGCCTATCACGATGAATATGACTTGTAGAAGAGTCACTGATAACTTCAACAAATTGAAGGCCCCATGTGTCTTAACAGATGGGCCACTCAATAACCATCGTATCATTGAACTTCCAATGAGAAACCAGAGTATGACTGCAGCAGAAGAGCTCAACGGTGACTTGGCAATTATATATTCAGGAGTGTAAGAACGCACAACAATCCATACTTTCAGAACTTTATCTTGAACAGCGTGCCACTTGCATTTCTTTATATTAGCATCGTTTGCTTTCGGTAGAATCAAAGGAATCTTTTGAGAAAAAATAACCTGTTAGAAGGGAAATATCAACATAAGTGACACTGGTACTGACTTTTCAAACCCACAAATCAATTAGCTTTATCTTTCTATTAGAAAACCTTATTAAACTATTAGATATAGGCATCAACTTATACATTTTCGTAACCATCAATATTTTGTTATGAATTGGATAAGGTTTTTGAAAAAATCTTAAAAAATTGTACAACAAGAAAGAGAAAAAATAATATAAGATTACAAACTAGAAAACAGTCTTAAAATAAAAAGCACTCATCAAATAAAACAATAAAGGAATAAAAACAATATTATGTAGTTTCTAGGTCGTCTGGCCCTATTTTTGTTAGGATAACCGGTGAACAACTGAGAGGGGAGTGGGGGGCGGAGGGCGGGGGTCGAGAGGGGGGAGGGGAGGGAGATTATAACTTTTAATCCATAATACAACCTTAAACTGGAGCACATAAACATTCAAATATCGGTAAAGTAGAAATAGATGCTGGTAGACATAGATTTCGGTAAACAAAGTAACTCAATAATTGAACAGATAAAGCAACCATACCACATAACACCATGATTTGTACGTGGAAAACCTGGAAAGGGAGAAACCACGGTGGGAAGCCTACCCACAGTCATATGATACTTCTACAGAAATAATGTGATACAATGAGGGGCCTACACATGCAGGAAGGCACACTGCCTAGAGTGTACTGCTCATTACAAAAAGAGTCTCACTGACTACAGAGGTTAAAACCACCTCAAGATAAATGGACAACAATCCAATAAAGTGAAATGCTAGAAATATCATCTACCATGCCTGATTACAGTCCCGGTTAAGCTCAATACCAGAGGCCTTGACCTCTTCCTTAATCCTAATTCGATCACCTATGATAGACCAAATCTCCTTTGCATATGATATTCCATTACAAGACCACGACACATAATACCCATTATCTACAAAGATCCTACATCATTTTATACAAACTCTAAGACCTAAACCAATTAGTTCGGCCACCTCAAAGATATTACAATAAGATCATTTCATAAATCCATATTTCAATGATATGCCATGTTGGCTTAAGAACAAAACAACAATAATAAAACCATAGATCATCTTTAAACATCCCGGTAACATGTAGAGTACACGTTATCATGATACCAGTCTATAACCTAGATAGGTACAGGACCTATCATGGGTCTACCATGCCAAAGCAATGTCTTCAAGCAGTTGAAGCACGATCAAAGAACATCTTCAGCATCTTGAAATACATGTAGAAGCTACACCAACACCAATTGTGCATCCTGTCACGATTCCTCAGTGAAATCTCTGCCGATAAAGCCTTAAACCAATGCTGGTAAGGGTTTACCAGAGTGTATGATAGCATCTGATTATCAGGTCAATACCAACTGACCAAAACATGCTCATGTAACCAATCACATTCCATAGATCCAAACATGTCGAAAGTGTCCAACAGATAGTCTCTTCTACTGGTAACACTAGATCTTCTATTGGTAACCAAAACCTGTCTGTCAGTAACCATCCATAACAGCTAATGTTGACATCAATGACAAAACATCAATGCAACACATAATCAATTCATCCATAATGCCAACAATCTCCCCTGGCATTGATAGCAACACTAGATGTGAAAAATATCTAAGTACCAAGAAGTGCCAAATAAGTCTCCCCCTGTGGAAGACAACCAACAATCTGTGTGAATGACATCTCTATAAAGTTCTGAATAAATCTTTATTTTCACATCAATATCTCTCCCCCTTTGACTTCAATGCCAGAAATCTAACAAAAATATCAAAGCAAAAATGTAAACCTCAAAGCTGACTACTCCCCTTGAGTAGTAGCACCACTCATCAGTGCTAGAACAAATAATGTCTGTGATAATGCATAATAGACTGATGACAAACTTCATCAATCAAGTCTCTGTCGGACGGACAGAAACCCCTAACCTGTCTCTCAAATACTCTAATGATTTCTTAGCTAGCAGTTTAGTGAATATGTCTGCAATTTGTTCTTTAGTGTTCACATAAACCAATTTGACTTCCTTTACCTCTACCTTGTCCTTTAGAAAGTTATACTTTATTGATATATGCTTAGTCTTAGAGTGAAATACCAAATTCTTAGACATGTCAATAGATGCAAAGTTATCACGGTAGATAACTACCGGTTCACTACAATTTACCCTGATATCCGTCAACATTTTCTTCATCCACAAGACTTGAGTGCAATTAGTTGTTGCACTAGTACATTCGGAGCTATTTTTTGATGGTCGATTGTTGGAATTGCAACTAATTTTTGTCGGAGTGCCGACAAAAGTAGCCGTCGAAAAATCATCGTCGGATTTGTCGACAATGCCCTAACTATCAGAAATACAACAATCCCATGGACTCTGCCGATGTTGGGCATGATCGCTCTTCCAGTCAAAAAAGTCGTCGGACACGCAGCATCCCCGTCAGATGCTTCAGTAGATTTCGTCACAAAGCCGACGACAATTTAAAAATTTGCATCGATGGTGATGCTGTTTGTCCGACGCTTGTGTCGTTGGTCCATTCAGAGGCATCAATGACCATCCAAGTATGAAATGTCGTCGCATGTACAGCATCCTCGTTGGATGTTTGTGTAGTTTGAGTCGGAAGTGCGATGACTCTAGAACATTTCACCGACAAGAACGCTATATGTCCGTCGATTTTATCGTCAGTGGAAAGCTTGGTATTCGTCGTAATTCTGACGATGATAATATTTTTATCCAAAAAATATATATTAATATCCAGTCATTGATATGTATAGCGAATGATATTCTATCCTCACCACCTACCAGTAGGGGGCATAGGTTTGAGGCTAATATGATCAGGTGCACCATGGTTGAGATGGTCCAACTCCCTAGTCTCACTCTAGGACTAAGCTCATGCCATATCTAAATGAAAGACATCTCAAATACATCGTCGGTGGAAAGCTGCAAAATGTCATTTTCATACATAAGCAAGACATACACAATTGGGCATAATCACCACAATTAGGACAATGATCTCAAACACACTTTTTACCGTTCTCTTGGTGATTGTGCCCAATTGTGTATGTCTTGCTTATGTATGAAAATGGCATTTTGCAGATTTCCACTTACGATGTATTTGAGATGTCTTTCATTTAGATATGGCATGAGCTTAGTCCTAGAGTGAGACTAGGGAGTTGGACCATCTCAACCATGGTGCGCCTACATATGTATGTAGTTTTATGTATTCATTAAATATTTTCATTTAATTTTGTGCATTTTTTGGCTGGTATAATCAAGAAACATATCATCACCCTCACCAATTATGCTCAACTGGCTTAAGTACAACCATTTGATTGTTAATAATTTTTAAATTAAGGGAGTACTTTTCAAAATACATATCCATATGCATATGCATATACATATACATAAAGGTTTACTGCTTGGTTTAAATGAAGGAAAGGTTGACAAATTTCTCCATGTAGATTTACCTGACTCTAGAATTAGTCAGTTGTTTAAAACAACTCATAACCATTGTAACAAAATTCACACTAATAATATATTTCCTAATAGTTTTTATCCATGAATGATATTTGGGTTTACAATCTCGAATTCAGTACATGCAATATCATTAGAACTCAGACATCAATAAACTTGTTTCAAATCAGAAACACTGTGATCTAAATTGCAAGCAAACTATTTAATGTAATGCCTGTTGTTTGTATTTTGGAAAAAAGGGTTGGCTGCAAAATTTTGCAGAGCATACTATTTGAGTAATTTACATGTCAAGTGTTTGTTATAATGTCTAAAAACTAAATCACGAAAAAGTGAAAAAAAATTGCTTAGCAAATCAGGGTTGCACTTTACATTCTTGTTGTTATCCAATTCACTTACTTTAGCTCTATTTCTTTCTTTAGATTTGGGGTCTAGAGCTCCTCCCTAAACAGAGATTGTTGGTTTTGTCTCCCCTACTTTGGCTAGAGAGTTTCTTTCTATGTCTGGTAGTTTTCCCTCAGAGTTCAACTTCTTTATTGGTCGGACTGCTATTTTCCCTACCTTCTTCTCCAAGTGCTCCTCCTCTTGTTTCCAAGATTTTTCCTTTGCCTTCTACTCAATGGCCCTTGGTTGTGCCTTCATGCCCTCTTAATGTCTTCACTGGGTTCATGTTTCCTTCAAATGATGACTTCTCTATGTTATGCAATATCCATCTTGGATCTTGCAACATCAAACTCTGGCATGGTTGATGTTGATGCGAGTGATTGGACAATTGTTTTTTATCACATTTTTTCTTTGAGTAAGAAGATCCTTCTCAAGCAGTTTGGTGTTGTCAAAAGATAAATAAGTTGTCAAGAAAGGTGAGGGATAGAAAGAATCTTTAGATTAATGTTTCTGACTGTGTTGGTTATTGTTGATGTGGTTTTTCATTGATTTTCTTTAGCTATTCTTCACCAATAGCCTATTTATAACAACTTTATTTGTTTGGAAGTGGGTCCTCTTTAGAACCTACAACCAATCTATCAAAAGAAAATACATATTGGAACATGCCATCACAAAAACATGTCATTTTTATATGTAAAACTAGAATGTTCAGGTTTTCTTGAAAACAATCAAACTGAAATTCTCATCTTGGTCTTACAAGCATTAGGGTTCTTACCTAGCAGGATGCTCCTCACAAGGACGATTGTATGTTGTCCAGACTAGCTCGCCCTAGAAAAGCCTCAGGATCTGCGATAAAAGTCAAAGAAACAATAATAATATCCTCTAGTTCATATAAGAAATTATTTATAGTGAGTGTCCTTGAGATAAAAGAGCATTTACATTAATGTAGTTGTTTGTGTCAGGGTAAATCGATGATAGATTCCTCCTGGGAGGATAATCATATCCCCCTTCTTAACCCATCTTCGTATCCATCGATCCTCTTTATCCCTTACATCAAAGGAGCCTATAACAAAAGAAACATAAAACTCAAGCATCAGTATATGTCATTGACAACTCCTATTTTATGAATACTTTCAAATTTGTCTTCGCTAGAGTGAGCTTGCTAATAGGCTATTGCTATATACTAAGAATTAAATTGCTGAAATTCCATGACTTCGACCATAAAGACACATAAACTGGGTTCAAGTAATGTATATGAGAATTAAAGGACAATGGAAACTTTTCCATTGTCTATAATAGATAGCAAGAAGGAAAGATTGTTATCTATGTAACATCTATTTGACAATTTTGGATCCATAACTTTATGTATAAACATATACAACCATGGTATATTGCAAAATGACATAAAAAATCCATTTCATGTAATCAATAATTTTGTACAAAGGGGAGGATGCTAATCATGTCACCCTAAATATTCACAAACAGGCATTGAAGGAATGCTGGCAATAAATATGATAAAATAATACTTGGTTTAGAGGATATAGCTAATTCACCCCTCAATTTAAAAGAAATATCAGGTAAAATTTAGTACTTATTTTAAGTTGATCACATTATGATGTAGCACATTAATCAATACTACAACACTGCCACTAGAAAAAGGCAGCAATCTGTCAAAAAGAAATAGTGATAAATTATAGGGATATAAACTGTGCTGAAATGGTTTTGTAATATTTAGCTCTTTTAATATAAATCCAACTTTTATTTAGCAAAAAAATATATTGATGAGTAAAATGGTTAAAAAAACAGATTTTTTTTCTGTATATTGAACATGGAAGTTTCAATGATGGTGTTTTGAGATGGATAATTGGAATCCCACTATTTTCCCTAGATTGTTTTAACCAAAATTTTGGACATGATTTCATTTAGTTTTCACTCCATGGTTCACAGGTTATTAGGATTAATGGTTATGTTTCCATGGTGTTTGGATCCAAGTAAAACAAGTTCAATGAATCAATAAATGTAGTTTACTCGATACAAAATGTTTGTATATAGATATGGTACACGACATACATGGTGCATGGTAGATCACAAGTTCTTTGATGATTGATTGACAAGAAATGGCAGATATACTAACAAGTTTCTTCTTGTTCTTAATGGTCCACAAGTTTACTGTTTGCAGATTACGTTTCATAGTCACAGGTTGATGGATCACATAGATCATTAATTATAGATTATTTCAAGTTGTTCATGGTTTATTATCACCTAGTTTCTTACCTAATTTTGCATTATTTTCTACTTTATTTCCTAGCATTCATCTGCACTTAAGTCATTCCTGTGTTGCTTTAGATATGCTGTTCATGATTTATCCTCAGCTTCCATGGTTAGTACTGATTTTGCATTTGACTCAACATAATTCCTAGTTGTGTATTGTACTTCACACATCACACAAAAAGGGTTATTTTAGGAATTAGGATACGATATAGTATTTTACAATCCTAATATCTAGGTCATTAAACTTTCACATATTGATGTATCACAGTTAGTTATTTTATAATTCGATGTGTGCTTAATGTACCTAGTTTATGGAGTGATTACATGTTTGTTTGATTGGAGAAAATTAACCAATCCAATTTGTAGGCTAGGGTTGTTATATTGTTGCTAATAGGGTTTGGTACATACATTGAATTAGAAACATCTTTTATTGATTAATATAGATTCTAAAGATATTCTTATATGAATTCTAGTGTCTTATTTAAAAAATCATACCAAGACATATGTATTGGAGCTAGTGTTCCACAAGGAAATTTCCTCCCCCAAAACTATTTGTTTTTTAAATGGGGACACCTTTAGAATATAGGGATTTGGATGGGACGTCCCCCTGTCGCCCGAGTGCAATCCAATGCCATCATCTTTGACACATCTCTAGGATATCCTTGAGACGTTTGAGGGACTCCCAAGAGCCTCCTGACCATCTCAGGGACATCCAAGCATCTCCCATGGCCAAACTACCCATAAGTGATTTAAAAAAATTAGAACTTTTTTTCAAACTCCATGCCCAAGGTCAAACCCTCATAGCCTATGGGCCCCACCCAAACCCCACCAAATTTATTAAATTGCCTCCTATTTTTGTTTCAACTCACAAAAACAAAGAGCAAGAAGCTGACAACTGTGAATGTGAGAGTGAGAGTTGCAGGTGCCAAGTGAAAAAGTGAGAGTGCAGAGCAAGAGGGTTGAGGAGAAGTAAGAAGAGAAGTGATGCCAAGTTGCCAATTTGTAATGGTCTACCCCTATTTTGCACCTTTTCAACTATGCTTCTTGACAAACAATTTACTTGAATGCTCTACTGCTAATTTTCAGTTTGTCTTTCTTGATTTTGTGAATGCCAATGTTTGTTTGCTGATACTTTTGAGATGGCATTTTGGCAAACAACATGCATGCACTTAAAGGGTTTGAATTTGGAATTGATATAGATAGTGTAGATATCACTTTATAATAATCAAGATTTGCATTCACTGGAATGATTTTAATCAACTAAAGAGAAATATTAATGAATTACAAGTAATAAAAAAACTTACAAGGATGAGGCATATTCATGACTTACAAGTAATAAAAAAACTTACAAGGATGAGGCATATTCATGACTTACAAGTAATAAAAAAAATTACAAGGATGAGGCATATTCATAACTTTTGCAGTCTCGCCTTGGATATCAACACTAGAAGCAACTCATATTGTTCATGTACAGACAAGACAATATGGGAGTTCATTATACCCAAAAACTTGTGGTGTTGTTGTTCATGTTGGCTCTGTTGGACCCTGCAATTAAGATTCAATATACATTATTCAATAAGATTAATTGTGCAACATAATGAAATATTGTTAAGTGTGTTATCTTGTTGAGCTAAGCTTGGTTTCGAGAATAGTTTAATATTCTCTACTTAACAGGGCCAACAACGTGAAGGTGGAAGCTCATTTGGCCCCTCCCCCCCCTAACATCACTCTAAATTCCCTGTTAACATCTTATAACATTCATTCATTCATTCTTTCTACTATTAATAAAATATAGCATTCATTCATTAATATCACATAACGTTCATTAACACATAACATTGATTAACATTAATTAACACGCAACATTCATCAATATTAATTAACACATATCATCCATAACCATTAATTAGCACATAATTACATTCACTAACACATAAAAATCAATCATTATCAAATAAGTTAGATTACAATCATTTCTTTTTTTGTTTTTTCTTTGAAGATATGAAAAGACTAAGTGGAACATTGGTTTCTTCATCATTTCCCCCCTTTGCAGATGTTCCGCCAACTGCTCGTGATCTCGATGTATGCCTAGTCCTATACTGAGGACAAGGACACTGAAGCGAAGGGGGGTCCTCTGCAATAACAAATAAATGGGTTAAAATAAAAAAAAATAAAAATATTGTTACAAGTATTTCATTAATTTAGAGAACATAATTATTGCGCTTTTTACCTGATGGGGCCATATCATTTTGTGTAGCCTCAACCTTAACATGTTGGACACCCTCTAGATCATATGTAGTTGAAAAACTAAAGGTTACATTAATGTTGAACACCAATTGCAATTATATTTGTTTAAAGGAATAATAGTGGTCCTCTTTACCTGAGTGGGGAACATCATGTTCCTGATGTTGTGTACCCAGATCATGCTCCACTTGGTCACCACCGACTACATGCTCTAAAATATTAACAAAAAAGGTTACATTAATTACTACTCTAATTACAAATTAAGATGTTTAATTATATTAATAGCTAAATAAATAAATTTGAATAGAAAATGAATACCTCCACTACTAGGATGCACATCTAGACCTTCATGTGCAGGTGGTGTTTCACAATTAGCAGGCTACATTCCAATGTCATGCACATTGTTATCATTTCTTGCTTATTTAAAACAAATATAGTCACTTTATGTTGGAACTCAACATCAATTAGATTATTGGTAAAGTATTCAATTTGAAACAATTTGCATTTAGCATATTTACCTGTGTGACGGATGCACTCGAATGTTGTGTATGCCCACTCAATTCTCGTAGCCGATCAACCACGGTTGAATAGCCTTGCTGGTAGTAAATTCTCTTGTCATCTTCTGTGGGTGCTCTATTGAATTCAGAGCCCTGGATTTTTGCTTGGTACCATGAATTTTGCTTGCATTGTTTGATAAAAAAAAAACGTTTGCAATTTATTAAATTTTGATGCAATATTTTGTTTACATGAGATACTTACAATTCATGCAACAAGTTTCATGTAGCCACTAGAGCCAAGTTTGTGTTGCCTGTGCTTTTCTTGTCTTGCCTTGGTTGCCTTTGACGTGTCACTCAGTTTATAAAAAGTTTGAAATATGTTAGATTATATAAATATAAAGAGTAATTAATTAGTACATAATTACATTCTTAATAGTATCTCATACCTTCTTCTGGCATCTGGTGGTGTATTTCCTTTTTTCCTTTCAATTCTCTCCTTGGCATCCAAAATCAGGTCCTTCCACTCCCTCTCTGGAATCATGGGGGGACACTCGTGCTTTAGGTTCCTCTCTAAATGGGTCCTATATTGGTCCCTCACATACTTTAGATATGTGCCATCTTTTTCAAGGAGCTTGGTTTTGTCAAAGGTGTCATTTCTAAACCACCCAACCATTTGGTTTGTCAATTCATCTTTTAACCTTTTTTCTTGGTCATTTCACCTTTTAAAGCAAAAACAAACCTATTAGATTCAGAAATAAACTAAAGCTACATTTATTACACTTCAAAAAATGGATCAAAGGAAAACTATTCTAGCAATGATATGAAATCAAAATAGTGGATTAGGGTTAGTTCACATATGATGTACCACCTTTTATGTATCGTGGGCCCAAATATCTACAATGCAATGTCACTAAGATGTTTACAGAAAATATCATTACCTACAAAAAAATCATGGGATCATTAGTCCAAAAAGAGTGATCATAAAGTAAATTATAATTAGAGTATATATAATAATAATTTTAAAGTACCTGGAACCTTTTGTATCTTTAAGGGAATCATTTCTTGGTCGCTCACCACCAATGTGGCCTACAACGTTCTCGTACTAGCAATATGAGAAGATCCAAGAAATGATGGTATGTTATCAGCAGTAGTCGCCTCTGGCACATCCTCATGTGCATCTCCTCCTGCAAAAAATGAATCCACTATGAAATGGCAATAGAATTCAAGAAACAACGCTTGAAGGGAAATAAACACATGATAGAAGATTGAGAAAAAGAGTGATCTACCAATAGTGGGCGGGCCAATATGACGTGCAGTAGAGGATGTTTGCATGCTACGTGTTGCTGACATTGTAGTCGGCAATATAGGTGAGGGTAACCTCTGATGAGGCGGCAACGATATTTGCACAGGAACATTTTGCAAATGAGGGTAATGTTGATGAAGAAGTCAGCCCTAAAGTTGATGAAATTTTGCAAATGAGGGTAATGTTGATGAAGAAGTCAACCCTAAAGTTGATTTTTGGATTAAAATTGGAATAAGTCCAACTAAGGCCTCAACTATTGATAACTGTATAGATTTGTTGCTAATGTCAAGGTTTGAAAAACTGAGGAAGTCTGTTTTCCAAGTAATTAAAAAAAGAAAAAAATTGTTTCTATAGGGTGTATTGACTAGTTATATCTATCCATCCATGAGACTGTGCAGGATCCTTGTCAAAGGGGTTCAGGGTCCTTTACAATGTAATTCAATTATCTTATGTTACCTAAAAATTACATAGTACACAACATGAACAACATGAACTTTGTAGACAAAAAGAGTATTAAATAATAAAAAGATGTTGTCATCAAAATCATTGTAATTTTTTTAATTCCTTACCTTTACTTTATGTAGACTATGCAGGATCCTCAACTAAATGGTTGGTGATGTCTGTAGTCAACGACCTATTCCCACCAAGGGTGACAACATCACACAGGGACTATACCTGAAATCAACACCATCAGTTGAGCATCATAAGCATTACTACATTTGTAAGTTGATAAATAATAAATACATACGCATCATAAGCATCACATGATGTGTCATCATAAACATGTAATCCATCACATATGTATCATAAATCACCATCCATCACATAGGTAATAAACAATCCACATTCTATAAATAAATACAAAGTTCAAAAAATGTCACATGCATCATCATAAACATGTGATCCATCACATAGCTAATAAACAATCCAATTTGCATAAATAAACACAGTTTAAAAAATTTCACATAAATAGTCACTCTCCCTATCTCCATCTCCATATTAAAAGGTGCATCATGAATTAATTATGTAATGGCATTAGAATTGAAAACATAATGAACTAATTATGTAAAAAAATTCTATCAAGAAGTCAATATTAAATAGATAATATACTAATTGCATACCTCATTGGTGCAGGAGCACCTGAGCACCTGAATGCTCAAATCCTAGCAGGTATAGCATTTTGTTGCAAATTAAGCATGTGTGTTTATTTTATGCTTCTAGTAGGTTTAATAGGTTTGTTTTGTGGTGTAATAATGCTTGGAACTCATTGTTGTTTAAGAGTTTCCAAGATTTTTGTTTTTTTGCTCAGTGGGCCAAAAACTGTCAATTTTGGGTCCAAATGAGAATTTTTGAATTTTTGATGTTGTAAAGCCTTGAAAGGAATTGTAGCATGTTTATTTAGTGTTTTTAATGATGTTGAGTGATTGGTTTGAGTGCCAAGTCACCGGGAGTCAAAATGCAACTTTTTGAGCAACAAAAGTTATCAAAAAAGTTGTCAAAAAGTGCAAAAAAGTGACTTTTGGTGGTTTTGGTTAGTTCCAGCCTGTACCTGTCTGTACAAAGGCTTCAATAAGTTGGCTCTTGTTTTTGTGAGTTTTAACTAGTTTCCTACACTTTTGAGAGTACATTCCGTACCATGGCTTCATGAGTCCGTACTACTCCTGTTTTTAATTGGTGTGATCTCATTTGATGTTTGAGTAGTGATTTGGAACAAGTTTTTTTTGAAGTGCTCTTGGGAAAGGCATTATTTTGTGGTTCCAATGGAAGATCATTCATGGTCCAACTAATTTCTTCAAAGTCTCTTCATCCATGGCTTTGAGGAAATTTGTTGGATCCTCTGTACATACTGTATCATACATCTATTTTCCTTTTCTAGCAATGCACAAGTGTTTGTAAACCCATGGCAAGTATGTGAAGTGATCAACTTGGCTTGGGTATTCTTCAAATTGTTTGAATGGTACTTTGTTGTTCATAGCACTGTACTTTGAAATGTTGAAGAAGAACTAAGTTGGAAAGAGTTATCATTGCCTTTTACCATCCTTGTCTCTCTCATGACTTGGTTGGATGCAAGAAGCAAAGGTGTAATCAGATTGTAAAACAGTGTGTCACTATTTCATTGCTGAAATCTCAATGCCAACCTCCCTCAAGGACAGTATGGAATGATGGATTCCTTTTTTTATGTATCATGGAATGTATTTAATAGTGTTTTCAATGTTAAGAAGATAAGATACACAATTTGGTTGTAAAAGACCTAAATAAGGATCCTAGGAAAGTGTATTCTTTGTCACAGTCTTGTAATGCTGTCATGTTTTGTGGCATCTTTTGAGTCTTCAAACTTTTAAGATCTTTAAGAGGCTATATTTATTGTTTCTACCTTGCCATTAATACCCCTTTGCGGGCCAGGGACAGAGTGAAGGAGTACATCCAAACAAAGAAAGGAAGTTGTATTAGTTTTAATACTGTCAAAGTGCAGTGATGGCGATGTATGAACAACAGTCATAAGAAATCCTTTCCTATTTGTTTTGCAGGGTGTTACAACTTCTATCAAGGAATTTTTGCATCTACATTTGATAACCTCTCATTGTATTTGGTTTACCAATGTTGAAAATGTATGAAAAACATTAAAAACATTGTTGTCTCAGTCCTCTAGACTGTTTTTTCTGTGTAAGGGCAGCAGTATGGCATTTGTTTGACATAATGACAATATTATAAGATGGTTTTTGGATTATTGGAAGTGTTTGATAGATTTCATAGCAAGGTTTTAACATTTAAATTGGGTCTAGCATCATGGAGAAGATCTTTAATTTGCAAACCCTCACTAAAACCTTCAAAAAACCTTGAAATATGCCTCTTTTGTGGGACAGTCCTCAAACAGTCCGTACAGTACTCGCCATAGAAAAAATATTTGATTTTTCATCATCAATTGACCACATCTCCAAGGGTTTTCCATGAATTTTAGCAGGTTGAGCAGGGTGAACAATTTTCACTAAAAACTAGGGCTAATTCTAGTAGCCTTTTTTGGAGCTAATTTGACAATTTCATGAAATCGGTAAGGAAGGAGAAGTAAATGATTGTTTCAAACCATCAAAATTGATGAGTTAAGACCTAAGACACCCTACTACAAGCTCCACAACATTTTATTAAGTCATTTGAACAAGATGACCTTTTGAACTTAGAAGTTGCCTTGAGTAAACCAACGTTCTTTGCATCCAATTTGGATATTTTCATTCTTGAAAGGTGAAGGACAGTCATCAGACTTTGCAGACCTGTCTAGATGCTCAATCAACACATTAATATGATTGAAATCCTTAAAGGTACAAACAAGGTTAGGTAAACCATGGTTCTCCAACAGTTGCCCATTCCTGGAAGAGAGGAGATTCAGCCAATTGGACAACCAAACTTGTTCATTTTTGGTGACACATAAGAGGACCTCATTTCAGATTTGAATGCCTTAGCATGGAAGGTAAGGAGGAGTGATGTCCAATACAGTAGGGTGCAAGCAGTGTTGAATAGAGAGGAGGAGATAGGGGAAAGGTTTAGAAGAATCCCATTTGTGCCTAGGGATTGATTTGGGAAGCATATTGAGAACAAAAGCCCACCAACCTCAAAGAAGACCAACTTCTACTCTACCTCCTCATCATAGTGGTATCAGAGCCAATTCAGATTTGGGTTGAGAGATTAGCACATGTTAGGTAGTGAGTCAGTGGGAGACAAAACCAACAACATGGTGACCAATGCAGGGTTAGCAAAGAGGATGGAGGATCAGGTTGAAGAAAATAGACTCCTTAGGGAAAGATTACAACAACTTGAAAAAAAGTTGAACCAAGTAGAAGTCAAGACTGAAGAAGTCAGTGAGAGAGTAGAAAATGCTTAAGATAAGAAGGAAACCTTAGAGGAAGAAGTCCCAGAACCAGATCCAATCTTGGATAGAGAACAAGAAACCTTTTTACAAGCTTTGAAAGCTTTGACTGGAAAGGCCCTAGATGGAGTGTCCCTTTTCAGTGGTAAGATGGAACCAGAAGCACTAATGGAGTGGATAGAGGGTCTAGAGAATCACTTTGAATGTGATGGCATTACTGAAGCACAGAAAGTGAAGGTAGCCAAATCCAGAATGAGAGGGGCAGCCTTAACTTGGTGGAAGTTCATCCAAGAGGAAAGGGTGAAAGAGGGAAAGAAACCCATAACCACCTGGAAGACAATGGCAACTAAAATCAAAGACACCTACATGCCTGAAGATTATGAAATCTAGTTACATAGGAAGAGACAAAACTTGAGACAGAAAGACCTAGATGTCAGTAGTTACACTGAAGAATTCCAAAAACTAAGCCTTAGATCTAAGGTACAAGAAGATGAAAATGTCAAAGTAGCTAGGTATCTCAATGGGTTAAGATGGAATATTCAGGAAGAGTTAAGCCTATGGTGTCCCAACACATTACAGAAGTGTTTTCAATTAGCACTGAAGGTAGAAGAGAGAAACAAGAAGAAACAAGAACAGAATAGTAGAGGCAGAGGCAGAGGAAACAAAGGCAGTCATAGAGGCAGTTTTGGGGGAAGATACACAGATCATAGGTCCCAGGGGGAGTCTAAGCTTATTGAGCAAAGCGGGGATTCTAAGAGCAGACCCAATTATAGGGGTAGGGGATCAGGCAACCCAGGAAGGGGTAGATCTAATGGACCTGGAAGAGGTTCATACTTCTCCACCGTGAAATGTTATAACTGTCAGAAACTAGGCCATCCAGCATATAGATGCCCAGAGAAGCCAAGTTCATCTCAAGGAGGTGATAAGAGAGTCCATTTTGTGCAAGAGGAAACCACACCAAATCAAAGGTGTCTACCATTAGAAGAAGGGGAAAACCTCATGATCAGGAGGATTCTCATGAAAGAGCCATCTCAGAAAGATATGTCTCAAAGGAAAGCTCTTTTCAGGATCAAATGTAAGATCCAAGGAAAGGTGTGCAAAGTTATCATTGACTCAGGATCAACTGATAACATCATATCAGAAGAAGTTGCTACAAAACTTCATCTACCTAGAATACAGCACAATGAGCCCTACAAGGTTACATGGTTGGAAAAAGGGCAGCATGTATTGGTGAGTGAACAAACATGGGTAGAGTTTAACATAGGTGAGTACCAAGATAAGATTTTGTGTGATATACTACCTATGGATGCTTGTCATTTGCTCTTAGGGAAGACCTTGGCAGTTTGACAGGAAAGCACAATATGATGGTGAAAAGAACTCATACTCATTTTTCAAGAATGGTATCAACTATAAAATTCAGTCCCTTAATGAAGAAAGTGAGGGCAGCAAACCACAAGTTCCCAAAACTTTGTTAGTTGGTGAAAAGGAGTTCATTCATACCCTAAAAGAAGGTGATGGCATAGGTTTTGCATTGATAACTAAACTAGTTGATGAAAAGAAAGAAAAGAAGGTAGAAATCCCATGTGAGGTGCAGCAACTTCTATATCAGTTTAAGTCAATTGTTAATGATGGTCAACCAACCTCTCTACCTCCTCAGAGAGCCATTAGCCACCAGATAGACTTCATCCCAGGTGCATCCTTACCAAACAAAGCTGCTTATAAAATGACACCTGAACAAAATCAGGAAGTGGCAAGACAAATCCAAGAGCTCTTAGACCAAGGATTGATTAGAAAAAGTATTAGTCCATGTGCAGTACCCACAGTGTTAGCACCTAAGAAAGGTGGGGCTTGGAGACTTTGTACAGATTCAAGAGCAATAAACAGGATCACAATCAGGTATAGATTCCCCATCCCTAGGATAGAAGATCTTATGGATTGTTTAGGGGGAGCAAAATATTTCAGTAAGATAGACCTAAAAAGTGGTTATCATCAAATCCGCATCAAAGAGGGGGATGAATGGAAAACAACTTTCAAGACAAATGAGGGGTTGTATGAATGGCTAGTCATGCCATTTGGGTTAACAAATGCACCCAGTACATTTATGAGATTGATGAATGAAGTGTTACATGACTTCATAGGCAGGTTTGTAGTTGTGTACCTTGATGACATCTTAATTTTCAGTAAAACTAAGGAAGAACACCTCCAACATTTGCAGATTGTCTTACAAAGATTGAATGATGAACAACTTACTATCAATCTAGAGAAATGTGATTTCCTTAAGCAAGAGCTAGTCTATTTGGGTTTTGTTGTTTCAGGGGGTGATTTGAAGATGGATCCAAGTAAGGTAGAAGCCATAGCTAATTGGCCAACCCCTAAGAATGCTAGTGATGTCAGGAGTTTTCATGGACTTGCTCAATTTTATAGGAAATTTATCAGAGGTTTCAGTGAAATATGTGCACCTATGTTGGAAACCATTAAGGGTGGTGTGAAAGTGAAATTTCAGTGGATAGAAGCAGCCAACAAGGGATTTGAATTGTTAAAAGTCAGAGTTGCTACCCAACCAGTGTTGATTCTACCTAGTTTTGACAAATTGTTTACCTTAGAGTGTGATGCAAGTAATATTGCTATTGGTGCTATTTTGAGTCAGGATAATAGACCTATTGCATTTTTCAGTGAAAAGCTTAATGATGCTAAGAAGAAATATTCTTCATATGATCTGGAAATGTATGCTTTGGTTCAAGAACTTAAGAAATGGAGGCATTATCTTCTTCCTAAAGAATTTGTGGTTTACACTGACAACTAGGCACTTAGTTTTCTCAATTTACAGGATAAGCTTAGTCACAGACATGTTAAATGGGTAGAGTCTTTGCAAGCATATACCTTTACTTTGAAGCATAAGAAAGGACAGTGCAATAAAGTACTTGATGCATTGAGTAGGAGGTTACTTACTGTTCAAGAAATTTAGATTAGAAGTATTGGTATAGAATGTTTCAAGGATTTATATCCACATGATTCTGATTTTGCTGATATTTACAAGGTTTGTCAAGATTTCCATAATACTTTTCATAGTCAATATGCTAACTATACTTTGCAGAATGGATTGTTATTCAGGGGTGGACAGTTATGTGTGCCAAAAGGTTCAATGAGGGAGAATCTGATACAGGAAAAGCACAATGGTTGCTTGAGTGGTCACTTTGGTCTTAATAAGACTTTGGAATTGGTTCAGAGTCACTATTTTTGGCCTAAGATGCAAGCAGATGTCTAGAAATATGTTGAGCAATGCATGGTATGTCAGAAAGCCAAGGGTACTAGCACTAATGCTGGTTTGTATCAGCCTCTTCCCATACCTTCTAGGCCTTGGGATTGCATCAGTATGGATTTTGTGGTAGGTTTACCCAGAACTAAAGCAGGGTGTGATAGTATTTTTGTGGTTGTTGACAGATTCAGTAAAATGGCACATTTCATACCTTGCAAAACTACTAATGATGCTAGTCACATTGCTTTTCTTTTCTTTAAGGAAGTTGTAAGAATTCATGGTTTTCCATCCAGTATTGTATCTGATAGAGATGCTAAGTTTTTGGGTCATTTTTGGAAAACTTTATGGAAGAAATTGGGTACTAACTTGTCTTTTGGCTCAGCTTACCATCCATAGACAGATGACCAAACAGAAGTGGTGAACAGAACATTGGGTAACCTACTCAGATGTCTTACCAAAGAATACGGGCAAAGTTGGGATCAACTCATCCATCAGGCAGAGTTTGCATACAATGACAGTGTAAACAGATCCACTGGTAAGAGCCCATTTCAGATTGTTTATGAAATGCATCCTAGAGGTGTTTTCGAGTTAAATGATGTAACTAATTTGCAACAAGTGAGTGGCACAGCAGAAGATATGGCACAGTCTATGAAAGAAATTCATGAGCAGGTACAGAAGTCTTTACAGGAAACTACTGAAAAAGTTAAGGAGAGAATTGATGCTTCAAAAAGAGATGTTCAATTTTCAGTGGGTGATTATGTGATGGTCCATCTCAACAAGTCACGGTTACAGAAAGGAGTGCCTACTAAGTTACAAATGAGAAGAGTAGGACCATGCAAAATCTTGACTAAATATGGCCATAATGCTTACAAAGTTGATTTGCCTAATGAAGTTTCTATGTCTCCTATTTTCAATGTTGCAGATTTGGTGCCATTCAAAGGGGAGCTACCATCAGATTCACAAAGAGTTTCAGATCTTTCTCATTCCCTTTCTGATCTTTCTCTCCCCTCTTCTTCTACTCCCATTCCTCAACAAGTACTAGATTCAAGAATCATCAAAAAGACAAGACACCATACCTACATGGAGCATCTCATCAAGTGGAAGGATAAACCAGTTTCTGAAGCCACATGGATACCTAAAAGTGACTTTCTCAAAGCTGGAATTCCTTTTTCTTTACTGCCCAAAGGAGTCACATGACTTCTTTGTCCTTCGGGGAGTATGGTGCAAGAGCACCTGAGCACCTGAATGCTCAAATCCTAGCAAGTATAGCATTTTGTTGCAAATTAAGCATGTGTGTTTATTTTATGCTTCTAGTAGGTTTAATAGGTTTGTTTTGTGGTGTAATAAGACTTGGAACTCATTGTTATTTAAGAGTTTCCAAGATTTTTGTTTTTTTGCTCAATGGGCCAAAAACTGTCAATTTTGGGTCCAAATGAGCATTTTTGAATTTTTGATGTTGTAAAGCCTTGAAAGGAATTGGAGCATGTTTATTTAGTGTTTCTAATGATGTTGAGTCATTGGTTTGAGTGCCAAGTCACCAGGAGTCAAAATGCAACTTTTTGAGCAACAAAAGTTGTCAAAAAAGTTGTCAAAAAGTGTAAAAAAGTGACTTTTGGTGGTTTTGGTTAGTTCCAACCTATACCTATCTGTACAAAGGCTTCAATAAGTTGGCACATGTTTAAAAACCATGTTCCCATTTTTGTATGTATGGTTCATGTCGGAAAAATAAGAGAAATACTTGTTTTGCTCTTGTTTTTGTGAGTTTTAACTAGTTTCCTGCACTTTTGAGAGTACAGTCCGTACCATGGCTTCATGAGTCCGTACTACTCCTATTTTTAATTGGTGTGATCTCATTTTATGTTTGAGTAGTGATTTGGAACAAGTTTTGTTTGAAGTGCTCTTGGGAAAGGCATTGTTTTGTGGCTCCAATGGAAGATCATTCATGGTCCAACTAATTTCTTCAAAGTCTCTTCATCCATGGCTTTGAGGAAATTTGTTGGATTCTCTGTACATACTATATCATACATCTATTTTCCTTTTCTAGCAATGCACAAGTGTTTGTAAACCCATGGCAAGTATGTGAAATGATCAACTTGGCTTGGGTATTCTTAAAATTGTTTGAATGGTACTTTGTTGTTCATAGCACTGTACTTTGAAATGTTGAAGAAGAACTATGTTGGAAAGAGTTATCATTGCCTTTTACCATCCTTGTCTCTCTCATGACTTGGTTGGATGCAAGAAGCAAAGGTGTAATCAGATTGTAAAACAGCGTGTCACTGTTTCATTGTTGAAATCTCAGTGCCAACCTCCCTCAAGGACAATATGGAATGATGGATTCCTTTTTTTATGTATCATGGAATGTATTTAATAATGTTTTCAATGTTAAGAAGATAAGATACACAATTTGGTTGTAAAGGATGTTAGAGTAAAGTAATTAATTAACTTTACTCTCCTCTTAAGATTTCTCTTTATATATACATTAGTCATTTAATAATTAATATTTAATTATTAAATGCTCACACCTTAGGGTTAGGTTTTCCTTTCGATGTTGATCTCCTTTATAAGGATTGATCTCTTGTATTATTGACATATTCTTGGTTCATTTTTTTCTGATAAAAAATCTTTTCACTTTGTCAGAGCCAAAACCCTTGTATTCGTTCTCTCTCTTTCTCTGTGACAGGTTTCTTGCATGCAGGTTTCTTTTGGGTTCTATGGATTTGTATTTCTCAAATCCTACATGGTATCAGAGCCAGATCTACTGCAACTTGTTCAGACTTTTGAAAGATTTTGAGATCCAAGTTTTGGTTGCATCAGATCTGTGTTTGTCTTCTGTTTTTTATTTTGGAATAGGGGTTTTTTTTTCGGTGCCTTTTGAGCCCAAACGGACCTCACCGTTGAGCTCGTAGCGCCCAGAAACCCCTATTTTCATTTAAAATTCGTCCAATTTGGACACGGTTGCTCCAGAAGGCAAAAAATCTTATGCCCCAAGGCCGTACGGCCCCAGGGCATGCAGCACGAGGCGAAAAATTAAAAAAAAATCAAAAAAAAAATTTAAAAAATGCAGTTTTTTTTATTTAAAAAGGCACAGCCATTTGGAGGCACGCGTCGCCGATGCGCAGCCCAGCGGTCACCGCCCGGCCACCGCCGCCGGCGGTAACCACCGCCGCGCCACCCAGCGACGACCGCCGCCCGCGTGCCGCCCACGTGCCCCCCGCGCTCCGCCTGCCACCCGCGCGCCGCCTGCCCTCCACCAGATCCAGCGGCACCCCCACTGTGCCGCCCTCGCGCCACCGCCCCCTGCGTCATCTCCTGGTTGCCCAGAGGACCAAGGGCTTTCTTTTTTAAGCCCTTGAGGGCTCCAAGGTCCCCTCTAGGCCCTTTTTGGAGCTGTTTTACAAAATCGGGCATAACTCAAGCATCCGATCTCCGTTTTTTGAAAACGAATAGGAGTTGGAAAGCTGACTCCGAGTCCGTTCTAATGGTGTAGGAATTTTTTCAAATTTCTCTAGTTTGATTTCATTTTTTCGTAGTCAAAGTCCGGAGAGCCTTTTTGCACTCCGAGGGGCATAACTTGCTTGTTTTTGCTCCATTTTTTGAAAGTGAATAGGCGTCGGAAAGGTGTTTCTTTGCTCTTTCTAGATCTATAGTCTATTTCATCATTAAATTCTTCAGGTGCTCAAAATTTTATCTCAACCCGTTTCTACTTTCTATCATTTTCTGGCTTTCAGTTTGTACTGGGGATTAGTTTTTTGCATTGTGGGGGGGTGTTTTCTCTTGATTTTTGTTATTTATATCAGAAAACTAGAATATACAAACACCAAAACAATACAAAACAATCAAACCCCTTCTGCATCTTCTGTCTAGTTCTGAAAGACCACTTAATAATAATTAAAAAAATTCAGAGCAGTTGAGGCACAGTTCACAGGATGGCCGACAAACCTATTGACTCTCTCACACCGCATAATTACCACATTTGGAAGGGTCGCATGATGACTCTTCTCCAGTCTCGAGGGTTATGGTCCTGTTTGGATGAGATTCAACCTCAGTTGACACGTCCTTTTGAGGTTATGCAGCACAGGAACAATATGGATTAGGCTATGGGATTGATGGCTTTACACATTTCTGACAGTCTCCAGTTTCATCTTGAGGGTTGTCTCACTCCTCGAGCCATTTGGACCAAGTTTGAAGGACTTTTTGGTACTGTCAACGAGTTCAGAGCTTTGCAGCTTGAGGCAGAGTTAACTTCCTTGGTACCTGATTCATTTCCCTCTATTGAGGAATTTCTGATGAAGTTCAAACAACAAAGATCTATCTTGCAGGGTTGTGGTAAGACTAAGACTGATACAGAGTGCATTTTTCTGATCCTCTCCAAGCTTCGGGGTCCATTTCAGATCTTCTCTTCGTCCTTCTATTCCACCATGGATGCCTTCGGTGCTCGACATGTCATGCCTTCTTTTGAGGTCTTTTGTGATCATCTGACTCGTGAGCAAGCTAAGCTTAAGCAGTTGGATTCACTTTTAGGTTCACAGAACCAAGCATTGGTAGCCTAGTCCTCCAAAGGAAAATAGAAGCAGAAACCGAAGCATAAGAAAGATTCAAAGGCTAGTGAGAATCCCTCCAAGCCACCACCTAAGTTTGAATAAAAACCACAGTCCAATTCTAAACAGGGAAAATCTTCAAAGTCTGGTGAGTCTTCCTCCAAGACTAAGAAGAAATCAGGTGATCCTTGCAGTTTTTGTGGCAAGGACATCTCATTTCCAGGTGTTGGAAACATTTAGAGGCTCTGGAGGAAGCCATGCAGCAGCATAATATCAGTGCACCACAGCCTCCTTCACAGCCCACAGGGAAAGGTCATGCTCTTTCTACACGAGCATTGTCCTCCGCATCCACTTGGATTCTAGATTTTGGTGCCTCTCACCATATGACACACACAGAGGATTTGGTCACCACTCTTGCTCCTACAAGCACTAGACATATTGCAATTGATGAATCAGCACAACTTTCCGTTCAGGGTTCCGGTACTGTTTCATTGGATGGTGGTTGTCTACAGGATGTACTTTTGGTTCCTGAAATTTTGACAAATCTTCTATCCGTTTATCAGATTTGCCACTCTGGCTCTGGTAAGACAGTTGAGTTCTCACCTCATGATGTGGTTATTCGAGATCTTCATGATCCTAACTTGGTTGTGGCTACTAGGAGTGTGGATTCTGCATCTCACTTATATAGTTTTGATGGCTTTGAGAGTTCAGACACTGTTGGTTCCTCTCTTATAGCACATGCAGATTCAGTGAGCAGGCTTTGGCATGAGCGTTTTGGCCATGTCAATTACAAATATCTACAGTAGATGAGTACACAGGCACTTGTGATTGGGCTTCCACAGATTTCTTGTACGGATGGTGTATGTCATGGTTGTGTCCTTGGCAAACATCATCGAGATCCTTTTCCTAAGGGTCGAGCCTCTCATGCTAAGGCAGCCCTAGAGTTGGTACACAGTGATCTTATGTCCTTTTCGACTCCTTTTTCAAGGGCCCGTTATGTGCTCACTTTTATTGATGACTTCTCTAGATGTATATGGGTGTACTTTCTTAAGTACAAGTCTAATGTCTTTGACTCATTCAGAATTTTTAAGACATTTGTGGAGAAGCAATCTGGACTTTCTATCAGGAGGATACGCACAGATAATGGGGGGGAGTATGTAAATCAGGCTTTCAGAGATTTTTGCACTGAGCATGGTTTACAGCATCAGTTTACAGTTCCTTACACCCCTCAGCAGAATGGTGTTGCTGAGAGAAAGAATAGATCCTTACAGGAGATGGAAAATTGTATGATACAGTCTCGAGCTATGAGTTCTTCATTTTGGGCTGAGGCAGTCAATTGTGCCAATTATATTCAGAATCGGATGCCCCATAAGGCATTGCAACATATGACTCCTGAGGAGGCTTGGACCCATGTCAAGCCTGATGTTTCTACATTCCAAGTTTCTGGTAGTGAGGCTTGGGCATTTATTCCTGATGCTCAGCAGAAAGCCATAGAGAGGAAGAGTCGACCACTCATATTTGTTGGCTACTGTGAGGATGTTAAGGCATACAGGTTGTTTGATCCTGATTCCAGAGAGGTCCTGTTTCGGCGGGATGTCTAGTTTGATGAGTGCTATCCTCAGATGGATTCTCCAGCCCCAGCTTCTCCCTTATTGCCTACTCCTCCCTCTTCATCTCTTGAGGATTACTTATCTCTTGAGGATGATGTAGATGATGATCCACCATCTCCACCACCACCTATTGCTCCGTCTTTGCCGAGGTGGGCCCATGATACTGTTGAGGCAGCTAGTTCTTTGGCAGGTGATCCTTTAGATACTCGTCGCACTCGTGCTCAGACATCTGGTTCTAATCTTTTGAGTCATGCCCTTTCAGATGATCCTCAAAAGTTTTCAGAGGTGACAGGACACCTTGAGTGGGATAGGGCCATGGATGAGGAGTATTCTTCTTTGATGAAGAATCATACTTGGGATCTTTGTCCTCTTCCTAAGGGAAGAAAGTTGGTTCGGTGCAAGTGAGTGTATCATACCAAGTATGCTTCAGATGGTTCTATTGATAAGTATAAGGCCCGTCTTGTTGCGAAGGGGTTTTCTCAGGTAGAGGGTATTGACTACTCTGAGACCTTTGCTCCTGTCGCCAAGATGAATTCTATACGCCCGGTACTTTCACTTGCAGCTTCACAGGGATGGACTGTGTTTCAGATATATGTGAAGAGTGCCTTCTTGCATGGAGACCTACATGAGGAGATCTATATGGAGCAGCCTCAGGGATTTGTGCAGGACACTTCTTTGGTTTGCAGACTTCGTCATTCATTGTATGGTCTCAAACAAGCCCCCAGGGCTTGGTATGAGAAGATGGACTCTTTCCTGCTTTCCTCTCACTTCACACGCTGTCATTCCGATCACACTGTGTATATTCAGCATCAGGAGGGCGATCTTTTGATTCTTGTGCTATATGTAGATGATCTCATTCTTATAGGTAGCTCATCCTCCATGATTCAGAGTGTTCAGAGTGCTTTGATGGAGCAGTTTGAGATGACAGATCTTCGTCTCTTGCACTTCTTTCTGGGTCTACAGGTTATTCAGTCTTCGGATTGGATTTCCATATTTCAGGAGAAGTATGCTCTTGATATGCTTCAGCGATTTGGCATACTTGATTGCAAGTCTGCCCCCACTCCATTTCAGTCAGGTGTTGTTTTGTCTTCCACTTGCTCTACTCCTTCAGTAGACCCCACTTTATACAGGCAGTTGGTTGGCAGTTTGTTATACCTGATACATTCTCATCTTGATCTTTCCTTTGTGGTTGGCCTTGTCTCTCGTTTCTCCCATGATCCTCATGAGAGCCATTGGCAAGCAGCCAAACGTATTTTGAGGTACATTCGGGGCACCACACATTATGGCATTCACTACACTTCAGGATCCCCTCACATCATTGGCTTCACTGACTCCGATTGGGCTAGTGATGTCAATGATCGGAAGTCTACTTCTGGCTTCGTTTTTTGCCTTGGTTCTGGTCCTATTACATGGTCTTGCAAGAAGCAGTTTGCTATTGCATTATCATCTACAGAGGCTGAGTACCGTGCAGCAGTGTTAGCCAGTCAGGAGGTTTTATGGCTTCGGCAGTCGATGACAGAGTTTGGGTTTCCTCCAGATTGTTCCACTATTCTTTGGTGTGACAATCAGAGTGCCATTCACATTTCTCGCAACCTAGTGGAGCATCAGTGGACAAAGCACATTGAAATCCACATGCACTTCATGAGGCAGTTGATTCAGGATGGTTCTCTCATCTTGGAGTACATTCCTACAGAGGAGCAGGTTGCTGACATCTTCACTAAACCTTTGGCATCTCCGCGCTATCTTCAGTTGCTCTCCATGCTTGGGGTGAAGGAAGTTGTCCTTGGGGGGTCTCAGTGAGGCCTTCCTTCCTTCATGTTTTCTTTTCAGCATGTTTTTGTATCTCTTTTTGGAGAGGAGTTTTTTCCCACTGGGTTTTCTCCTTTACTCCGCTTTATAGAGATTTTCTTGTATTTGGGTACCTAATCATGCCTTGTTGCCGGGACCCTCTTTTGCATTGTAGTTCCTTTTCTTTCTTCTACATTGTTTGTAGCTGCATTGTAGCTCATCTTAAGGGGGGGTGTTAGAGTAAAGTAATTAATTAACTTTACTCTCCTCTTAAGATTTCTCTTTATGCATACATTAGTCATTTAATAATTAATATTTAATTATTAAATGCTTACACCTTAGGGTTAGGTTTTCCTTTCGGTGTTGATCTCCTTTATAAGGATTGATCTCTTGTATTATTGACATATTCTTGATTCATTTTTTTCTGATAAAAAATCTTTTCACTTTGTCAGAGCCAAAACCTTTGTATTCATTCTCTCTCTTTCTCTGTGACAGGTTTCTTGCATGTAGGTTTCTTTTGGGTTCTGTGGATTTGTATTTCTCAAATCCTACAAAGGACCTAAATAAGGATCCTAGGAAAGTGTATTCTTTGTCACAGTCTTGTAATGTTGTCATGTTTTGTGGCATCTTTTGAGTGTTCAAACTTTTAAGATCTTTAAGAGGCTATATGTATTGTTTTTACCTTGCCATTAACACCCCTTTCCAGGCCAGGGACAGATTGAAGGAGTACATCCAAACAAAGAAAGGAAGTTGTATTTGTTTTAATACTGTCAAAGTGCAATGATGGCGGTGTATGAACAACAGTCATAAGAAATCCTTTCCTATTTGTTTTGTAGGGTGTTACAACTTCTATCAAGGCATTTTTGCATCTACATTTGATAACCTCTCATTGTATTTGGTTTACCAATGTTGAAAATGTATGAAAAACATTAAAAACACTGTTGTCTCAGTCCTCTAGACTATTTTTTCTGTGTAAGGGCAGCAGTATGGCATTTGTTTGACATAATGACAATATTCTAAGATGGCTTTTGGATCCTTGGAAGTGTTTGATAGATGTCATAGCAAGGTTTGAACATTTAAATTGGGTCTAGCATCATGGAGAAGATCTTTAATTTGCAAACCCTCATTAAAACCTTCAAAAACCCTTGAAATATTCCTCTTTTGTGGGACAGTCCTCAACCAGTCCATACAGTACTTGCCATAGCAAAAATCTTTTATTTTTCATCATCAATTGACCACATCTCCAAGGGTTTTCCATGAAGTTTAGCAGGTTGAGCAGGGTGAACAATTTTCACTAAAAACTAGGGCTAATTCTAGTAGCCTTTTTTGGAGCTAATTTGACAATTTCATGAAATCGGTAAGGAGAAGTAAATGATTGTTTCGAACCATCAAAATTGATGAGTTAAGACCTGAGACACCCTACTACAAGCTCCATAGAATTGTATTAATTCATTTGATCAAGATGACCTTTTGAACTTAGAAGTTGCCTTGAGTAAACCAACGTTCTTTGCATCCAATTTGGATATTTTCATTCTTGAAAGGTGAAGGACAGTCATCAGACTTTGCAGACCTATCCAGATGCTCAATCAACACATTAATATGATTTAAATCCTTAAAGGTACAAACAATGTTAGGTAAACCATGGTTCTCCAATAGTTGCCCATTCCTGGAAGAGAGGAGATTCAGCCAATTGGACAACCAAACTTGTTCATTTTTGGTGACACACAAGAGGACCTCATTTCAGATTTGAATGCATTAGCATGGAAGGTAAGGAGGAGTGATGTCCAATACAATAGGGTGCAAGAAGTGTTGAATAGAGAGGAGGAGATAGGGGAAAGGTTTAGAAGAATCCCATTTGTGCCTAGGGATTGATTTGGGAAGCATATTGAGAACAAAAGCCCACCAACCTCAAAGAAGACCAACTTCTACTCTACCTCCTCATCACTCATACATTTCATTCTTGATCATCATGAACATCAAGGTCATCATTGCCAACATCATCATCTTCTTCTTCTTCTTCTTCTTCTTCTTCTTCTTCTTTGGGAAACTTTCAATCGTGATCATCATCCACTTCATCTTCTACTTCTTCAGTATCTTCTTCTTCCATCACATTATACTTTATCAGGCTTCCTCTTGGATCATGTCTAACAATAAATGACCAACCTGGTTTATGTGGAGCCTCTAAGTAAAATACTTTCTCACATTGGCTTGGAAGAACATAGGGCTCATCCCCAACTGGTTCAAATGACCTTGTATTTAGCATTATAAAACCATTATCATGTTCAATAATAGTTCTATCAGGATCATTTTTATTCAATCGTAGCTTGTACCATTTGATGACGAACAAAACTAATTTAAAGGAATTAAAGTCACACTTAAATATATCATCCAAAATGCCATAGTATCAATTTTGAGACTGTTGAGGATGTATGTCATTTCTCGATGAAATATTTGTCACCTCAAAGACTGCAATGATGCCAGAATCACAAGTTTTCTTTGTGTCATCCAACTTTTTATGTGAAATTTATGACCATTGCAGCACATAGCGTTGTGGTGTTTAACTTGCAAGATGTCAAACATGTAAAATTTATTACATTGTGAGTTGATAAACATATGGGTGATTAATAAATTTATATGTACCTGTTTATCTCTTAAACCATATGCTAAATCAATTTCCCTTTGCGTAACATTGGAATCTCCATTATGATGAGCTTCTTTAACCAATGAAGCCACACCTTCCCATGTTAACGAGCGTCCAAAATGTTGACAATGTTCAATCCATAGCATCATCCAATCAAGATTGTTTGCAATATACAAATGTAGTGCATCCCACTCTCGACCAACTGTATAAAAAATAAATAGATGTCTTACAATTGATTTATTTTGAAGATTAAGAATTAATTAACTACAATAACATCTTATAATTACCTCTCACTTTCCTCAATCTATCTTTTCACATCAAGTACTCCCCTTCAAATTTGTTCATGGTGTTGGGATCCCAAATGCAATCCATGTGGATCTTTGCTGCAAACTTAGGAAGATATTCAGAAATGTACACCATAGTCTGGTATACCATAGAACCCTCAGGATGTGCTCTTTGTCGAACCAAAGCCTTCAAATATTTCAAGTGCCTCTCAACCATCCACATTGACCTAGTGTGTACAGGTCCACATAGTAGTGTATGAGGTAGTGTTCTTGTACATTGAAAAAAGCCGAAGGTAGACACTTTTGCATTTCACACATTAAATGAGGAATTTTTCTCTTCCAATATTTTATGTCATCTTTATGGATTTCTTTACATGACAACCACCTACAAGATATTCAAGACGCAAAAAAATATATTACATAATAAGTAAAACAAATAGAAAATATAATATCTATACAACAAACTGAACAAATATCACTACTTACCTCATCTATTTTCCAAGATCATATATGACTTGCTTGACATTATTGTCAAAGTCATCTAGGAGAGATAGAGGTAGAACGTACTGCAACAATTATAAAATTATCTTTTCATTTTTTTGTAACATATACAATGAAAAGTACACATACGTGCAGTACTTAAATACATACTAAAAACACAAGAACATGAATTACCTTAATGAAGGTATGCCAATCATGCATTTTCATCCCTGACCCAAATTCACTTTTCTTTGATATGAGATTGTTTATGTTTGCAGAAAATCCTATTGGAAATTTAATTTTCCGTATGACTTCTTTTATAGCATTGCTTTGTTGGTCCGCTAATAACCAAGGAAGCTCACTTATATTAATCTGGTCTCCATGGCTATTTGATTGAATTACATTTATCATTGCATGATTGGAATCCTGAATGTCACTACATATTTTGACAATTTTCTTTGTCACGCCTTCTGTCCAATATTTTCCATATTGTCTCTATTATATTCTTTCCAATATGCATACTATCAAACAAATGAACAATTTGTAACTACTCGTAGTAGGGCAACCTACTAAATTGTCGGGGATAACTTTTTAGTCCCTTAGGAAGGTGGTCATTTATGACTTCACGACCTTCATGATCATCAATCACATCATCAGTAAACAAAACAAAATAGAAAAGATGTTTTATGAGAAACCAATAGATGGAATGGCATTACCTTGATGATTAATTCTACTATATTCCAACTTCCACAGGTGAGGTGTCATTCTTTGTGGCTTTAATTTATTCTCTTCTTTCCCATTGAAAAGATGTTTTTCGGTATTTCGATACTTATGATTTTTGTGGAGAAAGTGCCTACACTCATCAAACACCTGCTTTCCTAAACTTTTTGAATGACGAGATTTCAACTTTGGACCACAAACAGGACATGCAAATTTTCCCTTTGTTTGAAGACCTACAAGATAATGTATAATTGGATTAAATATGATAATTTTTTGAATTATAATGTTCATGCACAACTTAAGCACTATAACATACCACAAAAACATGTTAGCCACGGGGCATCGTGTATTGTCCATAGAATCATCGCATGGAATTGAAATTGTCTTTGTCCTATTGGTGTAGAGACATCATACATAGTGACACCATTCCATAACTCCAGCAACTCGTTGATAAGAGGCTTGATATATACATTCATATCTTTAACTTGGTACTTACCTAATTGAATGAACAAAAACATTACATAATTATTATGACCATTTTACTACAATATTTATAATTAAATTTAGACGACTATATTTAATTTATAAAATACTTGGAACAATCATTGCCAACATTATGTGCTCCCTCTTTATTGACATCCATGGAGGAATGTTATTGTTAATAACAAAAATAGGCCACACTGAGTAAACATATCTCATCTCTCCAAATGGATTGACACCATCTGCTGCCAATGAAAGCCTGAGATTATGAGGTTCTTCTTTAAAGTGTGGCCACTTTTCCTCTATGTCCATAAATGTTGAACCATCCACAGGCATTCGAATAATCTCATCTCGACTTCTATTGAGTGCACAGTAATCCATAAATTGTGTCAAGCTAGTGCACTTGAATAATTGTTGCATACGTGGAATAATGGGAATATAGCAAAGAACCTTGCGAGGAACCCTTTTTGTTATTTGATCTGTTCGATATCTACTGATATGACATTCAGGGCATTCAATTCAAAATTCATGTTGTTTGTGATATATAATATGATCATTGGGACAAGCATCTATTGCTTGATACTCCATTCCAATATCTTTCATAACGGCAGATAATTCTCGGTATGAGAAAGGTAGAATATTTGATGGTGGTAACAAAAACTCACCTATCAAGCTACAACAAAAAAATATAATTTGTTAATATAAAGAATATTAATGGTACGACATGATTCAAAGTTTATTATGACATATATTACATACCTTAACATACGTGACATTGTTATGTTTGATAAACCATTCATAACCTTCAAGTTCACCAGCAACAATACAACAAAGAGAAGAGTTGCCTGCAAGCCTTCGTAAAGGGCCTCAGATGCCTTCTCAAGTAGAGGGACATCATGAACAATATCAAGGTCATCTTAATCATCATGATCAGCTACGTGAGTACTAAATGTGTCATGGATCAATGTATTTGTACCATCATCTTCAATTGTGTTTTCTGGCTCATGATCGTCATCTTCCATGGGATCATTATCTTCAGCTTTGATATTCACACCTCCATGTTCATCCACTTCGAAAACCATATTCTTCGGGTTGTGTTGATCCATACCATGTGCTCTGAGGTGCTCGACCTATATAAAATTGATAAACATAAATAAACCACGATCATGATCTCATCATCACGTGATTTATTATGTATATAAATTGTTAAAACGATATAATGAAAAACTTACCAATGGATGATAATCATGTCCACCTTCAATGTGACCATGCAACCTACAATGTTTCTTCATTATTTTGATTAGAAGTCTTCTAGTCTTTAACCCCTTACAAATTTTGCATGGACAATAACATTTTCCATCACCTTTTCTTTTCAAGTTAGACCACAATCTAGCAATTGTCTCCTTATTTTGTTGTTCGTTGATATTGTCTGACATGGTCTTTCTTCATAGGCAAGAAAATCAGGCTATAGAACTAGTTATATAGAAGTTGAAATGTTAGTTATGAAATCACGTTTCAATATAATATACCGAATTAAATTACTTGAAAATATAAATTATCATCATTGAGCCAAAACCCTTTAACTCTTCTTTTTCATCTCAAAACATATCTAATGGATTTGTGGTATGCAATCCTTGTATAAGATATTAAGTTGACTAATGTCTAATTGGGGTAATCCATGAGTGTCTAATGTGAATTCAGTATCCTAAACATTGGAGAGACCTTATCTGACTTGCCTAATCAATATGGTTGCTATCCTAATATGAAATACTGACTTCTACCCTTGCCTCTGCATCAAACTTCTCACATCATGTTTCTTCAACAAAACACACTAATATGAATTGAGCCAACACCATGAGGATAGAGTCAAGTATCATGGCAACTAATCATAATACGTGAAGATGGGGTTCACACATAAGTGTTGGCTCTCAACAATGCTACACTTCCAAAATTGTCAGTCTCAAGACTTGTCCTATTGGGTGAGCACTCATTGATGGCCACAAGGCCAAATCAATGTATGTAGGCTTTGAACTCCTAACTCTAGGCTAGGAGGACCCTACAGAAGGTCTATTAACACTCACTTGTTATTACAATAGAAAGAGCCTTCCTCTAAAACTTTGTTTGCAATGCACACATCAATATTGGTAATAATTGTTATGATGGATGGTCTATTAGGATGGTAAATAAAATTTTTTTTTTTTCCACCCTTTGAAACTATAACAAGGTATTTGACTTGGCAGGGTCCCCACACATCACTTCAACAACAAACATCAGGCAATTCAACCTTTTTCGTTCTCAATGCATTTTTTTTTGTCTTACACTGGTTTTCTCAGTCTGATACATAGGGATATCAAACCTTTCATGGCATCATCACACGTGCCTTCCAATATGTAGTCCTTTCATATTTTAGGTGCCTACACACTATGTTGTTGTTAAGTATTGATGTAGTCTTAAGAAATCTCATAACTCCATTACATGTCCACACTTGGGTTTACAAACACAACTCTGTCAAAATAAAAACAATATCAATAGTAAAACTATGACTGTGACAATCAATACCCTTAGGACAGTCATAGAAATTTAATCTATTTCATTTGGTTTTGATCGACAAATCCTTCCGAAGGTTGCATAGGGTCCCCTCACCCCTCTCTCTATCATCAACCACTTCAAAATACCAATCGCTTGGTCTTCCCACCAAATTCTTCCCTGATATGATACATAGCATGAAAAAAGGTCTATCATCAAGCATGATATGATACATAGCATGAAAAAATGCAAATAAAACCCCAATTTCATTAATAAAAACTCTTGGATGGCATGCCAAAGGCCTATTTATTCCCATCCAAGTGTGTTACAACCTCAAACCACCATAAACTAACTTTCCAACCATATTTTTAAGAAGTTTCTACAAGAAATGCAAAAGTTGTCTTGGCAATATGACAACTTTTTTCCCAATGGACCTCAAACTTTCACAATTAGGTCTCTATTTGTTGTTAGAATATGATCTATGACTAATTATTAGAGGATCTTACTAACTTAGGTATCATGCTTTTATGTGTCTCTGACATGACTCCTAGTAACTATAGAAGGATCTTACTAGTCCTAGATCTATGCCTTGTCTTTTTGATATGGTTCCTAGTGAGAATATATGAATCTTACTAGTTCTAAATGTCATAACTTTGTGTTTTGCATGCTCCTTGTGTGTTACCAATGTTACTCATATTACTCACTTTGTACTTCCCTTTTATCTCAATATTGTAGATTGACAATATCATAAGTCTTGGGAGCTACCACCTTTCCAAACTTGTAGATATCTTGACTCTTCAATATCTTGGTGAAAGAATATTTGGTTTCTCCATATTTTCCAAAGAGTAAATGAGCATAATTTCATACTCTTGCTTAGAGGGGGCTAAATATTGCATCATAAGTTGTATCTCTTTAAAAATATACACTAAGTTTGGACTCAATTTAAGTGGTTGAGCCTTATTTATGCCTAATTGTACTTAGGTTTGACAATGTTTCCATAAATTTGGTTCATTCCCTTATTCATGATGTTCCTCATGGCTCATTTTTATAGGCCTAGGGTCTTGGGAACCCTTATTCATGGAAATTGGACCTAAAATTTGAAAGATGAATGGTGGATTCGCAAAGTAGGAATTTCCTCTCCAAATTTGGACTTTCGCAAAAGTTCAATTTGAAAAGGTGCAAGGACCATCCATATAAGTTTTATCTTGAAAATTAAATGATAATACCATCCATGCATATTAAATGATATAGTCAAGTAATAAAGAAGGAAAACCATTTCTTGAAGTTGCCAAATGATTTTAAAGATGCACAACAGTCCACTAAATGCAATCCACTAAAAAAGAAAACAAAGTATGCTACAAGATAGTGGGTAAGATGCAAGGAATGAAGTTAAATAGACAAAGAAAAACCATGAATATTACCAAGTCACAAGTCATAGCTATGACCTCTTAGGTGTTTTTTCACTTGCATAAATTAGACTTCTTAAGGATAGAAACACATGTAGAATGTAGTATGAAGTCTTTTTGATGATTTTTGAAGTAGTTGAAGGAATGGATCATTTTAGTTATATCTAACCCAAGGCAATTTCAACTCAAAGTAAGGAATATAACCATATGTCCTATAAGTTTGGGAAGCTAACTGAGTAGCTAGATAAGGTAGAGCATGACTATAGGGTAGTCTTGAGACTCTTTTAGCTCGATTAGAACATGTACCAAGTATCTAGGAGCTTACAAAGCCAATTCAACCATATTTCAAGTGAAAATGCAACAAAAGGAGTAAAAGCTTTGAATACACGTCAAAAACCACTCTGGTGGCCAAGTAGGTGGAAATAGTCTTTTCCAACATTTTTTTTCTTCATAGATGCAGCCCTATATTCTCTTTATTATTTGAGATGAGAAATACATTATTGGCAGATCCGTTATTACTGAGTCCAATATTGATTTGATCTTGATACTGTCATAGAAGGAGTGACTATCCTAAGTGCTTTATACTATCACAAAAAATGAGTGTTGCAGTAGTGAATCTTCCTTTGACCTTTGGGTGGTTGGGAGGGTAAATACCCATGGTGGTATATGTTTAGTGGTTCTTGTAAGAGTATCCGAAAGTACATTGGTTTCTGGATATCTAGTACATTTTGTGAGTTGAGTACCAGGGGGATTACAAGACCCAGTTGAAGGAGGATTTGTGTGAATAAGGGTTGAGGGTGTTGGCAGTGATTGAATGTTGGAGAGATGGATTGTGACTTAGACATGTTTATTTGTCCTATTTGAGTGTGATTCAATGGTTGGGTGAGGGTTGGTGAGTATGGGTGTGTTTTGGGGTATTGAATCCTTTTGAGTAACTTGTGGCCTTGTGAAGGGTCTTGTGAGTAAGTGAAGGGTTGACACCTAATTGAATAGGTGAGTTGGGAGAAATATCTCCCTTGTTGGTTGAGTTTATTGGATTCTTTGCATCAACATGCCTTTTCACTATCAATCCATTCAAACTTCCACCCAAAGATTCAATCTTGTCAAAGTTCAAAATAAATTTCCTTGTCCTTACTATCTTGCATCAACTTTCATATCACTAGGTAGTCTTTTTCTTAGAACTATTATCTTTCATGGTAGGATACCATCTCAGTCCCTTGAGTTAAGTTAGCTTACCTTTAGAATTTATCATTTCCTAATCAAGTTGTTCAAGGGGAAAATGTCACTAATCAAGTTGAAATGTCAATTTCTCAATCTGCCTAAGGTAAAAGGTTAAAATAAATTGCAAAAGATAGAACAAGGCTATGAGAAAAGGAATCATCAGTATTACCTAAATCCACATTATCAACAAAATCTAGAAATAACCTTGTATGTAAATAATTTATCATGCTGAAATTGTCAATTCTAACATGAAAATGAGACCAAGGAAAGCTCTAGAACAACTACTACTATTCATTCACATGTTCCTTATTAACCTCAATCACCACGAAAGATCCACAAATTGATTATAACAAAGAAGATGTTTCATAAATGTAAATATTAATTCGGGACTAAGGAAAATGAAAGAAATAAAAGAATACCAAGAAATCAAAAAAGACTACCAATATTGTTGCAAACTATGACCTTCATTTCCATTAATTCTTCAAAATATACTAGCAAAGCACAAATATTCAACATACAACCTATTGCTAAATGTCTTTTGAAAGAAAACACACTAATGAGTGTTACTAAACTTGGACCTTAAATAATCAATTATTAGACCCTCAAAATGAATTTTGAAATTACATTTATAGGAAAACTTTTTCCTCAAAATTAGAGATTAAATTCCACCCAAAACCTTATCAAACTAAGAGGTGCAATCAACACACAAGATACTAGCCTATAACTGAATTAAGAACTATAAGTTAACTCATGAAAATGAAATATAAGTCAGAAGGAACTTAGAATATGGAGTCAAAGAAGCATGGAGAACAAGAAAAAGAGGATCTATCTAGTCCCCCACCCCCAAGATGACTCCTCCAAAATTTTAAACTTAGGTACACAAGCAACAAGATGAAGAACAAAGGCCAAAGTTGGTTGTAACTACCATGAACCCATCCATCCAAAGTGATGAGAATCTAGATGTTCCTAAGTGGCTACAATTCAACTTTGAAAGGATAAAGAAGAGAGTATTGAAGAAAGTAATTTTGCAAAAGATGATCATTGAGGTTGAGGATGTAAGGAAGCCAAAGAAGGCAATGACTTTGTATGCCACCTAAAACTATGCAAAAGGAGAGATAGTTGCCAATACCTTAAAATAGAGAAGATTTAGTAAAAACTGCCAATACCCTAAACTAGGGTAACCCGAGACAGTAAGAAAATGGTTCGGGGGTCATATAGACTAGCTTTATACTGTATGTTAATTACAAAGTGATAATTTGTGGGGTTGGAGATTTTCAGTCCACCCATTCTAGGTTAGGATTGTGCTGAACCGAACACAATTGTATCTCCCTAGGGCTTCCGAGTCAGGTGTGTTAGGCTGGTTGGCAAGAGAAAGAAAGGCTTCCCCGAACAACACTGAATGAAGGTTGCAAATCACTTGAATAATATTCATTCGTATTTTTTTCTTCTGCTTTGGTTTGATCTCCATCAATTCAATAGCCAGAGGCAGACACTGCCCTATATATTAGCTCGTACAATAGTGATCAATCAACACGTATGCGGGAGGAAGGGATTGTTGCGACAAAATTGAACGCTTACTCCTCAATCACAGTTCTATGGTTTTATGAGGAGTGGATTCCTACAAGGTATTACACATTCAGGGAATCACACCTTTGACTAGGAGCCATCCGGCCTGAGATTGGATAATCAATATGAATACGAGATTGACCAATTTGCATTAAAAACTAGGGCAATTAACCACCACATGTCTCATTTCCTAACATCTTTTGCATAAAAAAGGAATCTCTCATACTCCAAGAGTTTCTTCCACAATCGGTTAATATCCCACAAGAATGTAGGCTTAACTAGCATGTATAAAAGCAAGCAAAAGTTGTAGAATCTCTTGAATGGTATATTTTTTGCAACATGAAATTAAGGTGAATAATCTACCTCCTGTGCGGGATTGCAATCAATGCACAAATGTCTTCGACGTGGGTTTGATCTTGTTGGGGTTGAAGTCACCACAAATGAATTGCCCTCTTCTTTTTTTTTTAAGTAATGGTCGTTGTCATCGGAATTACGACGAACTCGAGCACTTTTTTGAAAAAAAGAAAATTTTCATTGCTAATTCCTTCTTCATTGAAACCAAATGGCAAATTTTCATTGGAATTATGATGAATTCGGGCATTTAAAAAAAAAAAAATCAAATTTGGTCACAATATACCTTCTCCATCAGAAACCTCATTCAGAAATCTAGTCCAAATGTATTAGTGTTGCTGCAATATACTTAGCTTCTGCAGTAGATAAAGAAATGCATGACCATTTTTTGTTGATCCATGAAACTAGTTTATTTCCAAGAAAGAAAGATCCACCAAAAGTGTTCTTCTTGTCATCAGTATCTCCTGCTCAATCTGAGTCAGTATATGCACATAAAGTGAAATCATCATTTTTAGAATACCATAAATCTTATTTTGTTTTTCCTTGCAAATACCAGAATATCCTCTTTACTACACATTCATGATTTTCTTTAGGATTACTTTGATATCTTGAAACAATACCTATTGAATTCATAATATCAGGTCTAGTCTGAGTTAGATATAACAGACCACCAATCATAGACTTATACCTTGTCGGATTTACCAACATAGAAGTATCCTTGATAGATAATTTCTCACTTGTCACCATAGGAGTACTTACCAGTTTGGAACTATCCATCACAAACTTATTCAACAACTCCCTCAGATACTGAGTTTGACAGATAAAAATCCCTTGTCAGTTTGAGCAATCTGCAAAGCTAGGAAAAATCTCATCTCACCAATCATGGACATTTCAAATTCATTCTTCATGTTGTTAGAAAATTCCATGCATAATTTATCTTCTCCTCCAAAAATAATATCATCAATAAATACTTCAATAATCTGAATATCATTATCAGTGATCTTATAATATAAATTACTATCAGCACTACCTTTAGTAAAACCAAGCTTCAAAAGATAATACCAAGCTCTAGGAGCCTATTTCAATCCATATAAAGCTTTCTTCAATCTGCAAACCATATCTTTATCATCTGTCAGTGAAAATCCATCAGGTTTCTCAATGTAAACTTCTTCCTCAAGTTCACCATTCAAAAATGCACATTCAACATCCATTTGATAAACCTTATAGTTCTTAAAAGATGCATAGGCAAGAAATAGTCTAACAGCTTCAATTCTAGCTACACGTGCAAATGTCTCACCATAATCAATTCCTTCCTTTTGAGAATATCCTTTACAAACCAATCTAGCCTTGTTTCTTACAACTTGACCATCCGCATTCATCTTATTCATAAAAACCCATTTAGTTCCAATAACATTCTTATTTTTAGGCCAGGGAACTAAAGACCAAGTCTCATTTTTCTCTATCTGATCTAATTCATCTTCCATAGCCTTTAACCAATGTTTATCCTTACAAGCTTCAATAACAGTTGTCAGTTCAATTTGAGAAATAAGACACACCTCTTCATTTGTCAATTTCCTTCTAATCATAACTCCCTTGTTTCTATCTCCAATAATTTGATCTTCAAAATGATTTAATCTTACATACCTTGGTGTCTTTTGAACTTCAGGTTCACTGCTCTGATCATCAGTCACGGTTGAATTTTATGATCGTGTCAGTGTAACTGTTTCGGTTTCCTATACCGGTTGAGGCATTGTCGATTCAGTTATGATCATTTCCACTGTCAGTTCCCTGTCATATGATATAGAATAATTTTTGTACTATTCATCCACTTTCACATTAGCACTTTCCACAATTTTCTGCAATCTTTTGTTATAACATCTATATGCTTTTCTTTGAATTGAATACCCAAGAAATATCCCTTCATCACATATAGGATGAAATTTTCCATTTGAATCATCTCTTTTGATATAGCACTTACTTCCAAAAATTATGAAATATTTAACAATAGGTGTACGTCCAAATCATAATTCACAAGGGGTCTTACCGGTTTCACCTTTGATGTGAACTCTATTGAATGTGTTTACTGTCATACTCATAGCTTATGTCCAGTAGATATGAGGTAATTTGGCTTCCATCATCATAGATCTTATTGCATCCAAAATGGTTATGTTCTTTCTTTCCACTACTTCATTCTGTTGAGGAGTCCTAAGTGCAGATAGATGTCTCCTGATTCCATTTGTCTCACAATAAGTGTTAAATTCATGAGAAGTGAACTCACCTCCATGATCTAATCTTAGACATTTGATTTTCAATCCAGTTTCTATTTCAACCTTCACTTTAAAGATCTTGAATTTCTCAAAATCTTCAGATTTCTCCCTTAAAAAAGTCACCCACGTCATCCTAGAATAGTCATCAATAATCAACATGAAATACCTATCACCTTGAAAGCTTCTAGTCCTTGTTGGACCACATAAGTCAATGTGAATCAAATCAAGTACATCATTAGATATATCATGTTAGGTTTATCATGTATGCTCTTAAAAGAACTTCTAACTTGCTTACCCAATTGACATTCCTTACATACCAGATTATAAGGCTTCATAATCTTAGGTATATCTCTAACTGCCTTAGTTGAACTAGTCTTAACAATACAATCAAAATTAACATGACACAACCTCTTATGTCATAACCAACTCTCATCAATATAAGAAATCAAACATGTCTTATTACTAGTGTTCAAGTGAAAGATATTACCTCTAGTCTGAATACCGGTTTCAATCTCCAAACCAGTCTTGTTAGTGATTTTGTATTTTCTATATTTAAATTGAATTTGGAAACCCTTATCAACCAATTGACCAACACTCAAAAGATTATTATTTAAACTTTCTACATAATAGACATTATTAGTAGTATACTTACCATCCAGAGAAATAATACATCTACCTTTGATCATACATGATTTGTCATCTCCAAATCTGACTTGACCACCATTGTATTCTTGCAAGGATAGAAATTTCCCTTTATCTCCAGTCATATGATGTGAGCATCCACTATCAATTACCCATTCATTTGTATCTTCAACTTTTGCTCCTAGGGATTTTTCTTCATTTTTGATAGCCAGTTCCGATTCATCTTCCTTCAAAGCATAGAACACCCATTCCTTTCCATTGTCGGATCCACTAGTAGAGTCTTTTGTCATTTCATCTCCAGAGTCATCAGTTATTCCTTCCTCATCTACTATATAGCATTGTTTACTTTTCTTGAATCTATATATGTTCTAGTTAGGCTTAAAATATTTCTTTTCTTTCCTCAAATCGTGCATTCCTTTCAGGACATCTAGATGAAAAATGACCAATCTTGTTACATGAAAAACATTTAAAAGATGTTTTTCCTTCATACTTACTTCAAGATGGTCCTTTAGGTACTCTTCTAGTAAATAAGGCTTCAAGTTGCTCAAATTTTTCATCTTCTTTCCTCATGTCTTCCAATTATTTTGCATATAGGGCTTTCCAATAACTTTTGCCTATAGATGATGATGATGATGCATGAAAAGCAGGTTCAGACTTTACAGATCCAGAAGATCCAAATTCTTCAACCTAAAAAGCTGATAATTTTCCAATCAGAATGTCTCTGTTAACTAAAGTGTTTGCCATTGTTATTAACTCATTAATTGCAGTTTCCTTCATCTTGTAGGCCGATGGAAGGGCTCTCAAGACTTTGGAAACTATTTCATCTTCACTTAGAAATCCTCCACAACATTGAATTCCCATAACAATCTTATTTACTCTTTCCATAAATACATCAATTCTCTCATTATCTTCCATTTTCAAGTTTTCATATCTTACTCGGTAACCATCAAGTTTCGCAATTTTGACAGTAGGATCACCTTCATTCAAAGTTTGCAATTTGTCCCACACAACCTTAGTCGATGACTTATTAGTCAATCCCATGATCTGTTGATCAGTAAGTGCACACAAGAGGGCTTCTCCAGCTCTCCAATCATTTTCAATATTCTTATCCAAGTCTACAGGAGCAGGATTGCCAGATGTTGGATCATAAGGTGTGTATCCTTTCTCAGTGATCTCCCAAATATCCTTTCCTAGACATCTAAGATGACTCTCCATTATAATTTTTCATATCCCATAATTTGTTCCATCAAGCTTAGGGATTTCTCTTCTGAAAATAGTTTCCAGTGGATTAAAAGTGTTAGTTGTCATAGGATCTACCTCAAGCGGTTAAGCTTCTACAAAAGAGGACCAAAGCCCTGATACCAATCATTAGGATAACCGGTGAAAAATTGAGAGGGGGGGGTGAATCATTTGTTAACATATTATAACTTTTAATCCAAAATACAACCTTAAACCGGAGCGCATAAACATTCAAATACCGGTAAAGAAGAAACAAATGTCGGTAGATACAGATACCGATAAACAATGTAACTCAATAATTAAATGGATAAAGAAACCATACCACATAACACCATAATTTGTATGTGGAAAACACGAAAATGGAAAAACTATGATGGGAAGCCTACCCACATTCAGATGATACTTCTGCAGAAAGTATGTGATACAAGGAGGGGCTTGCACATGCAGGAAGGCACACTGCCTAGAGCATACTGCTCATTACAAAAAGAGTCTCACTGACTATAGAGGTTAAAACCACCTCAGGTTAAATGGACAACAATCCAATAAAGTGAACTGCCAGAAATAGCATCTACCATGCCTGATTACAGTCTCGGTTAAGCTTAATACAAGAGGCCTTTGACCTCTACCTTAATCCCAATTTGATCACCTATGATCAACCAAATCTCTTTCGCATATGTATTGCATTCCAAGACCACAACACATAATCCCCATTATCTACAATGAGATCTTACATCATTTTATACAAACCCTAATACCTAAACCAATTAGGTCGGCCACCTAAAAGATATTACAATAAGATCATTACATAAATCCATATTATAATGATATGCCATGTCAGCTTAAAATCAAAACAACAATAATAAATCCATAGATCATCTTGAAACATCCCGGTAACATATAGAGTACGCGTTATCATGATACCGGTCCATAACCTAGATAGGTATCACACCTATTCTAGGTTTACCATGCCAAAGAAATGTCTTCAAGCAGTTGAAGCACAATCAAAGAACGTCTTCAACATCCTGAAGTCCATGTAGAAGCTGCACCAACACCAATTGTGCATCTTGTCATGATTCCTTGGTGAAATCTCTGTCAGTAAAGCCTTAAACCAATGTCGGTAAGAGTTTACCAGAGTTTATGATAGCATCCAATTATCAAGTCAATACAAACTGACCAAAACATGCTCATGTAACCAATCACATTCCATAGATCCAAACATGTCGGAAGTGTCCAACAGATAGTCTCTTCTGCTAGTAACACTAGATCTTCTATCGGTAACCAAAACCTATCTGTCGCTAACCATCCATAACAACTAGTGTTGAAATCAATGACAAAACATCAATGCAACACATAATCAATTCATCCATAATGCCAACAGTTTTTTGTTGTTATATTGCAACTGGCTCGGTGCGGCTTTGTGTCTAGTTCATCCTTGTGACTATTATTTTATGTCTGGGTTTCAGGTGCTTGTAAAACTTGTTTTACTCTAATAAAAAAAATCCAAGAAGAAAGATTGAATCCTCACCCAAAAACTCTAAAATGAAATAAAAACTTGATATGTAAGTGAAAATATCTTAATTTTGTTGGCATAATTAGTTTTACATTGCACTTATTTTTTGCAATTGGTTGATAACTATCTAACTATCAACTGTCCAATCACGCATTGTATAAAATATTCTCCATTGTGTTGAATAATATAGTGAAGTTTTTACCTTTTGACTCCTTCATTTGGTATCACAGCAGAATACAATGGTAATGTAATTCCATTTGGCACTTGTGATAGCACATAGCTATGTGAGAAGGTTGCATTTCTTTAGGCATTATGCTAAGATGGAATTGAATAAAGAGTACTCCAAACCATTTCTAAATGATGGAAGCGACAAAAATTTTGCAATGAAGGAAAATTTAGAGGTATTACATGAAGAGAATGGTTGAATATTGTTTTATGCACAAACCAACTTGAGGAGAAGTTTGTTGAGGGTTTTTCTTTAAGGTTTATTGATAATTTTTAAGAGTGAGAAGATTTATTATAATCACCATCTAAAAATATTGATTTGTGCAACTGGTATTTAGATGGGAGCAATAGTAGCTAGAGTAGGTGAAAACAAAGTACATGCACTGTCTTTGTCAAGTGTCTCTTCTTTTGTTGAAGGTCTCAAACTCTCATTGGTATTTCAAATTTAATGATATCAATGAGTGTTTGGATGTTTGGTTTTTTATTGGTATATCATCTAGTTTAAGCATGATTGATGCTTGAATACAAAAATTCTAGCACGGATTGCATTTGATATGAGGATATATATAAATTGAATCTTGGAGAGCATATTGACATTATAGTTTGAAGGAGATCTATGTTTTCTTTCTATCAAGAATATAGTGAGTGATAAGGTTGATATTAATTTGTTAAAATGAAAAATTCCATTAGACAAGTATTCTGACTTTAATTTTCACACTTGGAGAGTGAAAATTTAAATGCAATTCATGAATAAGAATTTATGTAGTAAGTGGAATGGAGAAACCACCTATAGATGCAACCAAACTATTAGACTAGAATAATAGAGATGATAAAGAAAAGGATATTATTGGTCTTTCTCTTTCTGACACGGAATTGCATCACATAGATTTAGATAAATCATCAAATGAAATCTAGGATAATTTAAATAAATTGTTTGGAGCCAAAGCAGTCAATGCAAAATTCTCTCTAAAACTTCAGTTGTTTAGGTTCAAGATGGAAGTTGGGATCACAATGTCAAACCATATAAGTAATTTGGTATCTCTCATTAGATAGCTTGCAAAGGTTAAGTCTCTTGTAGATGATGATGATGTTAAGGCCATATTGTTAAACAACCTACCTTCAAAATACAACAATTTTGTTTTCACACTTAGTCAAATACCTTCACAAACTCTAGAAGGCATGATTTCAGCTCTTCTAGGAGAATATAAGAGATCAAAAGAAGAATCAGAAGATGATCCTCAAGAGAAAGCACTATATTCAAAAAACAACTACAAAAGATCAGATTCTTAGGAAAAATCAATTTATTCAAGAAGTCATAGAAGGTTAGAAAGAATCAAGTGTTTTTATTGTAAGAAAAAGGGTCACGTGGCTTGGGATTCTAGAACTTAGCCTACTGATGTGCTTAAGGGAAAAGTAAAACAACAATCTCACAAAGGAAATTTTGCTTGCATTGAATATTAAGATTCCAAAAATGATGAATGTATTATAAATGACTCCTCTCCTAGTATCAATGGTGCAGTAGTACTATAAAATTTCAAATCTTGGAGGCTGATGGCATTGGAGGATGGAGGATTTTCATCATCTCAAGTTATCTCCTTTATTTGAGATGATGTCTTTTGCATGAGAAGCTCTTTTGGTTTTAGTTTTTCTTGTTTTTTTTTGTCTTCTTTGTTGATGTCGATAGATTTGAAGAATGCATATGTTGTGAAGGTTATATTTTGGAAATAGGTTTGATATTTGGTGTTGAGGTCAATATGGATTTTTGTTGAGTGAGCTTCAAAGTATATGATTAAGATTTATACTCTTTCATGGTCATTAGACAATGATAAATATCTGTCGTATCTCTTAGGGGTCATTGTTGAATAATTCAAGACTCTGTGATTCAAGAGTTTGGGACTAAGAGCTTAAAAACGCAACTCAAACCTACACCTTTCCAAGGGTCAAGAGACAACTTTATGAAGCCCTTCTTGGTTTAGAATTAGCTTCTTCAAGAAAACATCCTCTAAAAATTTGTATTCATATTATGTAACCAAGGGGGGTTCCCTAGGGAAAAGTGAATTTGATATTTTTAAGATCAATGTAATAAGGTGAGGGGATGTTGGTGTAATTAGTATATATTGCACTTATTTGTTGCAGTTGGTTGGTAACTATCTAACTATCAACTGTCCAATCATGAATTGTATAAAATGTTCTCCGTTGTGTTGAATAATATAGTGAATATTTTACCTTTTGGCTCCTTCAAATTTTTCATTTTGGAAGAAGATCCATTATTGAAAATAATTTTAATTAGAAATTATGCTAGCTAAAATATTTGATTGGCCTTCCAATGCATTTTATTTTAAAAAAAATTTAAAATGTGTAAAAAGGGGGTTAAAACATTTCTCTTGACAATTGTTTCCTCTTTGGGATCTTATTACTTCATTTAAGAAAGAAGGCAAAAGGATTGTGTCTAACTAGAAGTTGAGTGAACTCTATTGGCAATCGACACTCTATTGATTGGTTTCACTATGTTTTCATTGATGGCAACATGGTAGCTTATTCTGGCTTCATGTTCTAGTTCAATTGTGTACCGGCAGGCACTTCACAAACTCTACACCGGCACCGGAAGGATGGATGAACTTCTTTGGTTACCGGAAATGCAGGTCGACATGGTTTAGAATAAGGTTATCGGTATTGGAGGCTAACATCTTTTGGATCTAGCTGGCAATTGATTTTGATATTCATGTATTTTTGTTATCTAGCCGACATGTATATTGATATTGTAATTATCTTTGTAAGCCGACATAAGGCATGATGAATTGTATAGGGTATATAGGTCAGTTGGATTAGATCATTTTATAATTTAATAATATAGAATATGTAAGGGATGCAAATATGAATGGATAGAAGATGCAAAATATATCAGAGAAATTATGTATGAGAGGATAATTTTGTAAAGGGTTTAGGGTTTCAGACTGGAACAAATAGAGCTTAACCAAAATTGTATTTTGGCATAGAAGATGCTATCTTAGCAGCTCACTCATTTCTCTGGATTGTAGTCTACATTTATATGTAGTTAGTGAGCTCCTTTTGTGATTGAGCAGTGTGCTCTAGGTTGTAAGCCTTCTTGCAAGTGTAGGCCCCTATATTTTGTAATATCTCTTCATATGACCAGTGGATTGATATTATGGGTCACAAATCCCACCGTGGTTTTTCCTCTTTGAGGTTTCCACATATAATTCTGTGTGTTATGGTATTCATTTATGTGATTGACTTATTGGTTGCTTTACTGTTGGAAATATGGATGGAGTAACTAAGAGGGGAGGGGTGAATCAGTTACCACAAAAATAAATCCACAAGTCCCTTAGATGTCTTAAATATAAACTGCTGAAACTCGGTAAATTAACTTATCATTGTTCGTTAAACATTAACATGCATAAAACAAATAACATGAACACAAGTAACACCAAATATAACGTGGAAACCCAATTCTGGGAAAACCACCAATGTAACTAGTTACTGATTTTCACTCTTCTGAAGTGAGCCCTGTTAGGAGCCAACCCTGTTAAAGGTTACAAAACACACTGTTAGGTGTGACCCTGTTAGAGGATTTAATCACCCTACTAGGAGTGGCCTTGTGAAAGGTCTTAAGAACAATTCAACCGAATTGTCACCTTGTCAGAGGATTTACAAAAATGGTTGTTAGACCAACTCTGTTAAGAGATTTCGGTATCACTGCTACAATGGTTAGAAAGCAATAATGAAGTGATCTGAATTAAATACAACTTATCTTGCTGATACAGATCTCTGTTCTGCGCCAATAGATCCTTACTGATCACATATATATTTTCTACACCTCAAGGATATCAGAATTCGCACATTTCTGCTCCTTCACATTTCCATACTTCTCACACTTTCTCACACTTCGAAATCACAACTTGATCTCTCATATATACCATTCAGGTTACCAAGTCGGCCCAATTACAAGTTACAATAAATATTACATAGGTCGGCTACATATACAAGTTTCAATTAATAAATATTGCTTCGGTCGGCTGCATAAACATTTCACTGATGCTCGGTGAACACTGCTGATTCTTCGGTACCCGACTGAACTCGGTAAGTACTGCGAACTCGGTAAAGGCTGACTTTCCTTCACATATTCTTCGAAGACCGACTGAACTTGGTAAATACTGACTTTCCTTCACATATTCTTCGAAGACCGACTGAACTTGGTAAAGACTAACTTTCCTTCACATATTCTTCGAAGACCGACTGAACTTGGTAAAGACTGACTTTCCTTCACATATTCTTCGAAGACCGACTGAACTCGGTAAAGACTGACTTTCCTTCACATATTCTTCGAAGACCGACTTAACTCGGTAAAGACTGTGAACTCGGTATAGCATTCTGGAGTGCGAGGTAGACTCTGTAACTTGCTTCTCTTACCGTCTGAACTCGGTAGACTCTGTCTAACTGCCTTGCCGAACATTCTGAGCTCGGTAGACTGATATGACATTTGTGTAACATCAAAGACAATACACAATTAAACAATTGTATCCAACAATCTCCCTCTTTGGCATTGATGGCAACACAACATGTCATAGCAGAATGAAATTTGAAAACAGGTCTTTTCTTTTATGACAGCAACATGCCAACATAACTTTCCCTTTGGATAGAGAACACTCCTTCTTTCAATAATCTCCCTCTGTGAAGTAACTTCATCTTTGGACGGTAAAACTCTCCCTCTTTATCAAACAACTCTCCCTCTTTATCTTAATGAACTTTCTTTCAAATTTTTGGTAGGATATGACAATAAAACTCTCCCTCTTTGACAACACATGCCAAAGACAATAAGACTTCATCTGAGTTATAATGTACCTTTTGTACTGATTCATATGCAATATTTTCCTGATTATACTGCATCAACTAGTAGATTTTTCACTTAGGATGAGTTGATGCATCACTAAAACTTTTCTTTAGTGAATTTCAGATAGGGGAGTGACCCCTAACTTACCTCTTAGATACAAGAATGCATCCTTAGCCAATGGTTTTGTGAATATGTCAGCAATTTGTTCCTTTGTGTGAATATATTCCAATCTGATCTCCTTGTCCTGCACCAATTCTCGGACAAAATGATATTTTATTGCAATGTGCTTGGTTTTGGGATGCATCACTGGATTCTTGGACATGTCAATTGCACTTGTATTATCACAGAACATAACAATTGGTTCTTTGATTTCCATTTTCATGCCTGCCAATAGCTGTTTAAACCAAACAACATTTGAACAATTTACTGCTGCAGCAACATATTCTGCCTCTACTGTAGATTGGGATATATAGTTCTGCTTTTTGCTTGTCCAGGAAACCAATCTCTTTCCTAGAAAGAATGCTCCTCCGCTTGTACTTTTTCTGTCATCAATGTTTCCTGCCCAATCAGCATCAGTAAATACTTTCAAATCAAAATTTCCTCCAAATTTGTACCATAATCCATACTCTTCAGTTCCTTTCAAATATCTCATTATTCTTTTGATTGTCGTCATGTGACTTTCTCTTGGTTTTGCTGAGAATCTTGCAACAATACCAACTACAAGAGCAATATCTGGCCTAGTATGAACAACATACTGCAGCTTTCCAATCATAGATCTATACAGTGTTTGATCTACTTCTTGTGATTCATCTTCCTTGGTAAGCTTCAATCCAGTACACATAGGAGTTCCAACTGGTTTACAATCTTCCATACCGAACTTTTTCAGTATCTCTTTGATGTATTTTGATTGTGTAATGTAGATACCATTTTTGTTCTGTTGAATTTGAAGACCAACAAAGAATTTGATCTCACCAAACATAGACATTTCAAATTCCTTATTCATTTGTACTGAAAATTCTTTGCAAAGATCATCATTTCCTGTGAAAATAGTATCATCTACAAATATTTCTGCTAAGACAATTTTGTTATCTGATCCTTCCTTGATATACAAGCTACTGTTATCATTAGTTCTTTGAAATCCAATCTGAATAAGATAGTTATGCAATCTTTCATACCATGCTCTAGGGGCTTGTTTCAGACCATACAATGCTTTATGTAATTTGCAGACCATGTCCTTCTTTTGTGGATCAACAAAACCTTCAGGTTGTTCAATATAAACCTTTTCATCCAATATGCCATTAAGAAATGCAGATTTAACATCCATCTGATAAACTTTGAATCCTTTGTAGGTGGCATATGCAAGTAAGGTTCTGACTCCTTCCAATCTTGCAACAGGAGCAAAAGTTTCTCCATAGTCTATTCCTTCTTGTTGAGCATATCCTTTGCATACTAGTCTTGCTTTGTTTCTTGAAACTTTGCCATCTTCATTCAGTTTATTTCTGAATACCCACTTAGTTCCAATCACATTTTTATCCTTAGGTCTGGGTACAAGAGTCCATGTCTTGTTTTTCTCTATCTGTTCTATCTCTTCTTTCATAGCCTTTGTCCAACTATCATTTCCCAATGCATCTTTGACATTTCTAGGTTCAAAATCAGCAAGTAAACAAGTGCTTTTCAACTTACCTCTTGTCATGGTTCCTTCAGATTTGTCTCCAATGATCTGATCTGCTAAGTGATGTCGTCTGACATACTCGGCTAATACAGGTTTCTTGCCTTTAGAATGAATTTCATCATTGTCCTCTTGTTCTTCAACTGGCTGGTCCGGCTCGGTAAATATTGGTTCGGTTTCTTCAGACTCGGTAGACACTGGTTCTGGTTCATCAGACTCGGTAGATACTGGCTCGGTTTTCTCTTTCTGTAACTCGGTTACTGATGACTCGGGAGTAGAAGATTCCTGATTAGCAGATGTATCTGGTATTGTATCAGGTTCAATAGACACAAATCTTCTATAATCTTCTGGTTCTCTTTTGCTTTCTTCTTCAGATCTTTCTGCAAACTCATCAACTTTCACATGTGCACTTTCTATAACTTTATGAGTAGACAAGTTCAAACATCTATATGCTTTACTCTTGCAAGAATATCCGAGGAATATGCCTTCATCACCTTTCACATCAAATTTTCCTTTTCTAGATTCTTTCAAAATGTAACATTTACTTCCAAATACTTTTAGGTAACTTACATTAGGTTTGTAGCCATACCATAATTCATAGGGGGTTTTGAATGAGTCCTTCTTCAGCTGTACTCGGTTCAAGGTATGAACAGCAGTGCTAATAGCTTCCTTCCAGTATTTGATAGCAATATTTTTTTCAATCATTAAGGTTCTTGCACAATCCATGATAGATCTGTTCCTTCTTTCAGCTATTCCATTTTGCTCAGGAGTTCTAGGGGCTGATACTTGTCTTTTGATTCCTCTTTCAATGCAAAAGTTATTGAATTCATGAGAGATGAATTCACCACCTCTGTCTGACCTTAGACATTTAAGTCTTTTACCCGTTTCTTTTTCTACTCTGGCCAAATACCATTTGAACTTTTCAAATGCTTCTGATTTGTTTCTTAAATACATGACAATCATCATTCTTGAGTAATCATCAACAAAAAGAATGAAGAACTTTTCTCCAGTATAACTTTCAGTTCCTATGGGTCCACATAAATCAGTATGCACAATTTCTAATATATCTTCAGATTGATAGTTTTTGCTTTTGAAACTAGTCTTTCCCATCTTTCCAATTTGACAATTCTTACATAGACCGACCTCAGGTTTTTTTATATCTGGAATACCTCTTACTTTTCTGAATTTACTTATTTTCACTAGGTTATCAAAATTTACATGACATAACCTTTTGTGCCATAACCAACTTTCTTCAACTTGAGCAATAAAACATGAATTTTCACTTGTTTCAAATCGGAACAAATTACCTTTTGTTGAGTGCCTGATCCAATCAGCTTTCCTTGATTATTTAGCAGTTTGGCCTTTCCATGCATGAATTCCACCTTGATTCCACTATTAAGTAGCTGTGCCACACTCATCAAGTTGTGATTGAGACCTTCAACCCAGTAGGCATCATCAAATACAAGTTCTTTGGTTATAGGGATTCTACCTCTTCCTTTTATGTAGCGAGGTTCATTATTACCAAACCTTACACTACCTCCATCATAGTCTATAAAATGTTCAAACTTGGTTTTATCCCCAGTCATATGATGAGAGCAACCACTGTCTATGATCCAAATATCATTTTTGCTTATATGAGAAATAAGTGCCATCTTATCTTCCTTATCATTATCAGAATCATCTCTTATAGCAATATAAACAATTTCATCTTCACTATTATCAGAATCCTTAGCCATAAAGCATGTTTTCTTACCTTTGAATGATTTGTAGTCCTTTTTGCCATTCCATTTGTGATCTTTCTTCTCATCTTTGCTCTGCTTGTTTGGGCATCTAGCAGCAATATGACCGACTTCATCACATGAAAAACAGATTAGAGGAACTTTGCCTCTGTATTTTCCTCTGCCTTTGGAATATTTCCTTGCTAGAAGAGCTTCAATTATTTCAAGATCACTGTCTGAACTTGGTTCTGATTCATCTTCACTTTCTGACCGAGATTCTTTTTTCTTTTTGCCTTTCTCCTTGAGTGAAACCTTAGCTTCAAATGCTGATTCCATGTTTTTGGAAGCTGGAACATAGTTGTCATAGTTGTCTAACTCAAATGCAGTTAATCTTCCAACTATGGCCTCTAAATTTATCTTATGATTTGCTTCACATCTTCTTTCCTGAATTGTAGAAACTCTGATTGCATAAATGGGTAGTAATGTTCTGAGAACTTTGCTTATGACTGTTTCCTCTGAGATATCACCTCCAGAAGCTTTGATTGCACTGACACTGGCTTTGACTCTTTCAACATATTTTGCAATATTTTCATCCTCACTCATTTTTAATTGATCAAACTGTCCTCTCAAGCTTTCTGCTTTGGCTCTTCTCACATTGTCATCACCACCATAGATATCTTTCAGCTTGTTCCACATTTCAAATGCACTTTTGCAGTCTTTGACATCATCAAACTCTTCATAGCTTAGGGCAGATGCAATGTCTATCATCATGGTGTTATGAGTCTTCTTTGCAGCAATATCAGCAACAGTTAGTGTACCAGTGGGTGTCACATATTCTGTGTCAAGATGTGTCAATCCTGTATCTCCAATGGAAGCCAAATGGAGTCTCATGAGACCTTGCCATGCTGAAAAGTTATTTCTGTTTAGCCTTGGAATTTCCCTCTTGTAAGACATCTTGATCTTTAGCTTAGATCCTTGAAATCCTTCCTACAAGCACCGAAAGCTCTGATACCAATTGTTGGAAATATGGATGGAGTAACTGAGAGGGGAGGGGTGAATCAGTTACCAAAAAAATAAATCCACAAGTCCCTTAGATGTCTCAAATATAAACTGCTGAAACTTGGTAAATTAACTTATCATTGTTCGTTAAACATTAACATGCATAAAACAAATAACATGAACACAAGTAACACCAGATATAACGTGGAAACCCAATTCTGGGAAAACCACCAATGTAACTAGTTACTGATTTTCACTCTTTTGAAGTGAGCCCTGTTAGGAGCCAACCCTGTTAAAGGTTACAAAACACACTGTTAGGTGTGACCCTGTTAGAGGATTTAATCACCCTGCTAGGAGTGGCCTTGTGAAAGGTCTTAAGAACAATTCAACCGAATTGTCACCTTGTCAGAGGATTTACAAAAATGGTTGTTAGACCAACTCTGTTAAGAGATTTCGGTATCACTGCTACAATGGTTAGAAAGCAACAATGAAGTGTTCTGAATTAAATACAACTTATCTTGCTGATACAGATCTCTGTTCTGCGCCAATAGATCCTTACTGATCACATATATCTGTTCTGCATCTCAAGGATATCAAAATTCGCACATTTCTGCTCCTTCACATTTCCATACTTCTCACACTTTCTCACACTTCGAAATCGCAACTTGATCTCTCATATATACCATTCAGGTTACCAAGTCGGCCCAATTACAAGTTACAATAAATATTACATAGGTCGGCTACATATACAAGTTTCAATTAATAAATATTGCTTCGGTCGGCTGCATAAACATTTCACTGATGCTCAGTGAACACTGCTGATTCTTCGGTACCCGATTGAACTCGGTAAGTACTGCGAACTCGGTAAAGGCTGACTTTCCTTCACATATTCTTCGAAGACCGACTGAACTTGGTAAATACTGACTTTCCTTCACATATTCTTCGAAGACCGACTGAACTTGGTAAAGACTGACTTTCCTTCACATATTCTTCGAAGACCGACTGAACTCGGTAAAGACTGACTTTCCTTCACATATTCTTCGAAGACCGACTTAACTCGGTAAAGACTGCGAACTCGGTATAGCATTCTGGAGTGCTAGGTAGACTCTGTAACTTGCTTCTCTTACCATCTGAACTCGGTAGACTCTGTCTAACTGCCTTGCCGAACATTCTGAGCTCGGTAGACTGATATGACATTTGTGTAACATCAAAGACAATACACAATTAAACAATTGTATCCAACATTTACTTCTTTCAATTCTATATATACCAGTATACCGTTTGATGTATGCATGTTTTAATAAGGTTAAAATTGATCATACCAGTAGAACACTGATTCACCCCCCCCCCCCTTCTCAGTGTTCTTGGATTCCAACAATTGGTATTAGAGCTTTGTCCCTCGGAGGAAGTTTAACCACTTAAGGGAGATCCTGAATCCGGAATCCATGGATATGGGTTTGGAAAAGCAACTTGAGATGGCACTTGAAGATTATGATGTTGAAAGAATGAAGAACATAAAACTACAAGATGAATTGAATTCTGCTAAGGAATTCATTCTTGTCCTACAAGAAAGGCTTTCATCTGTTCAAGCTAGAAGGAAGGAACTTTTGCAAAATTAGGATGATGAAGAGAAAGATGCACTTAAGGAACAATGTCATAAGCTGAGTTAGGAGAACATGGTCATGAAAAATGAAATGCAAGCTATAACCATTAGAATTTCTAAACAGATTGAGGACCCGAATAAAAAGGAAGAAAATCTTGTTGTATATTTGAAGAATAAATTTGAAGAATGTGGTAGGTTGGTTCATGGGAATGATATGTTTATAACTGATTTAGTACAATCCCAAAGTAATGAAAAAGATATTGAGAGACAAATGATAATTCTAAGAGATGATCTAACTACTGCAAGTGAGTATAAAGAAAGATTCAAGATTAGTTCAGCACATCTAGGTGAGTTATTGAAGAGACAAAGGGAGAATGGAGATTCCAATGGACTTGGATTTGAGCAAGGATAGAGTTCCAATACTACTAATGAAGATCAAAACCATAAGGCATCGGTAAGAAAATTTAATGCTTACAAATTTAATAGTAGATGTTTTGTTCGCAATAAATTTGGTCACATGGATAGGCAATGTAGAAACAGAGCAAATCAAAACCCTGATTCTGCTCCCAGTAAATATTCTAAATGTAATAAGTATGGTCATAAGATAGAAGATTGCAGAATGAATGTTAAATGTTATGCATATGGAAAATTTGGACATATGGCTAATTAGTGCAAGTCAAGCAATTATACCAATTTTAGCAAAGCAATTCAAAGGAACAATGTTGCATGTTATGCATGTAATGAGGTTGGACATATTGCTAAATTTTGTAGAAGCATAAATCCATCAGTTGGCAATGGAGGATCAAATGAGAAAGGAAAAGAGAAGGTTAATTAAATCTAGCAAGATCATATCCAGAGATGGGTTAGGAAGACTGAAGATCAATCTGCAGATGGGAATGCATCGGTTACTTATCTGGCAGAGGATGTTGCTCCTACGCCAGCAGGTAGCTCAACCAGTAACTGAGGAAGATGCCATAGGGGTAGGAAAAATTCATGAAGATGTTGCATATTCCTTGAGAAGAGGTTCTGTAAAATGTTCCATACATTGGAGATGCTTATCTGACATAGAGATATTTAACAGAGATCCGATATCTTTCACCAGAATTCGTTGATGTCAATGTCGGATTAGGGTTTTTCTTGAAGGTTAAAAGGTTGAATCCATTTCATTCTTTATCACTTTGCATTCAAAGCGATTAAGAGTGATTCAAAGTGATTAAGGGCGATTCAGTGTAATCATATATCTTCTAGAGCGATTTCACTGGCGATTGGAAGAAGTCTTCAAGGATTTTCACCGGAAGCGATTCACAGGTATTTTTATTTAATCATGGAAGAAGGATCATCATCTGTTCCTATATTTTTTGCAAACTCAACTATTTTTAAGGTCACGGACCGTCCCAGGCTGACTTTCAAGCAATATCTTCATGTGGCTACCCTAAATGACTCAATTGGAGCATTTTCCCATATTCCAGAAGGAGTTGTGTATGTCGAAGATATTAGGGCATACATACACTATCACATTGAGCATTTGGGGACATCTAATATAAAGGGCATGTACATGAGCAAGCTAATGAGAGATTCTGGAAAGATCAAACTGAAATACAAGTACATTGGAGACTTAGGGTTTACCAGCATTCTAGACATTCTAGAATTTGAAGATGAAATCATTAGGTATGTTTTGAGCAAAGTACATGGAAAGTTTATCTGGTTGGATAGACCATACAAGATCACCAAGGAATCCATCAGGGCACTCTTCGATTTACTACAGGTTAGGCAACGTTCAGATAATAAGGTGTCTAATGATTATGTAAATAAAATCACCTGTGCAACATCAGACAGGCGATCCATGAGAATAAGCACTATTACTGACATGGACAACATATTTGGTAGCATTATCATCGGGTATAAGGTAACTCAGCCAAACCAACTAAATTATGTTTCTAGCTCCGGCATTTTCGCAATTTATAAAATGATGAGAGAAAATGAGAAATTGGATCTATGTGTTTGGATGTTAGATGAACTATTGATAAACCTAGGTAAGATTAAAGGAGAAAAGAAAGGAACTTTCCGATATGGAAACTTGATTGTGTGTTTAATGCTATTTTTCATGAATTAGACTCCCAGTTTTGGGAAAAGACAATGGGCACTTGATGTCCTGGTAGGGAGGGAATTAAAATAGTCAATTGCTACATTGGGAAGTCAAAAAGATCACAAAGTATGGGGATATTTTAAGGCATTCTAGAAGGCTATAAAATCTAGAGAAAGGGTTCCTAACCATATTGTTGAGAAATACTCAACTGACATATGCTTCATGGTCAATAAAGATGAAACACTTATGGAAGTGGTCAAACCTCGGAAGATCTAGATTGAGGAAATGGGCTATAAAGTTGATGGACAGATTTTAGATGCTTATGCAAAAATATTGATTGATGCACCTATTGATGAAGGAGAGAATCCCTATGGTAATCCAAAGCAGAAGACACATAAGGTTGAAACAGAGTTCAACCGGAAGAAAAGAGAGAAGCGAGAAGGAAAATCAAGTAAGTTTGTAGAAAAAGTCTCACATGACATCAAAGCATAGATTGATGTTGTCCCAGAGAAAGGAAGGAAGTGAAAAGAACCAGAAGTACACATCGAGCCTGTTACAACAGAGTCTACATCTGAGGATGACACACGCCTAGTATTCAAAAGAGTTATAAGGAAGAAAATGGAACAAACCAAGGTAGAGGCTAAAAAGTAACCGATTAGAAAAGTTACTATCAAGTTACCAGCACAAAAGAAAGCACCAAAGGTAATGCATTCAGCCCTATCCGGTACTAGTAGAAGGAAGAAGAAGGGAGACATTGATCTGGCAACTGAATGTGGTAATGTATCTATCATTCTACCAAAAACTTGTATAGAGCTAGTTGATGAGATTACTAAGGATGGTATGTTAAACAATGTACAGTTTTATTATGAACATTTAGAGGATATTGAACAAAGAGAAATAGAGGAGGAAGTTTTGTTATATATAGACATTTATAAGAAAGCTTTGATAGAAATTGAAAACCAAATACCAACAGAATTGTATAATATGTTAGATGCTAGAAGATTGCTAGCAATGGAAGAGGACAAGCATATTAAAATTCAAGAGTTGTTATATGTTTGTGTTACTATTGATCCAGAGGAAAAGCATAGGGCACTTGAGATTGCAAATAGAAAAATCTTAAACAACAAACATAGAATAACCAATCTTATGCTAGGAAGGGTAAATGAAATAATCAAGGAGAACCACAAGGCATGGGTTAAGTTCTTTGAAGAGAACAGAGGTTTCTTTACTTCACCGGAATCAAAGAAGGATACTACAGACATCCCAGTTGAAGGGAAAGGAAAGGGAATTATGGGTACTTCACCCTCAATTTTGAAAAACATTAAGATAGTGGAAATTAAGCCCCCAGTAGATACAAATATATAGGCAAATGTTGAGATATCGACAAATACAGAAAGTGTAAATGTTGAGGATAATAGTCCTCCGGATACAGTTGTACAGGTTGAGGTTATATTTCCTAGGGAGGAACCAACAATTACTGAGACTACACCAAGTGGTGAACCCACCAATGCAAGCGAGGAAGCTATAAGAGATAAATCATCAGAGGATAAGAAAGAGGAATCTGGCAGGGAACCGGTAGTGAGTCCATCATTATTGTCAATCGACACCTTGCAGGTTGTAAATAAAAACATAACCGAGATGAGTCCTATTGAACTCATGATGATGGCTGCACAAAAATTAATGAAGGAGGGATCTATGGATAAAGGGATTATTGATCAGTCTATCACTGTTTTGCATAGACTATTCCTGGATTGCAAGTTTGACAATGAAGCGATCCCATCCAGTAATCTTAAGATAATTACAAAGCACATTTCTAAGGATTTTCAATCCTTGTAGCAGATTTTAAACCGGCAAGCACTGGAGAGGTTCACATAGGCTAAAAGAGCTACATTTGATCAGATGACTGAGTCTGAAAGAAAGGAAATGGATGAGAAATTGAAATTGATAGATAATTCTTTGAAGCAATGTACAAATATTTACAGAGTATGTTGTAACATAGATACTCTTACATTTAATTTAGATAAGAAGATTAAGGAATTCCAAGAGAAAATTGCAAGTATAGCTAATTCTTTTGATGGATTAAATTCATTGAGTACATCCATTGATGGTCAAATTTTGGTATTGGAAGCTCAAATTTCTGCTCTTTAGAAAGAGAAAGACAAAATCATAAGAAGAGCCAAAAGTCTTAGAGGTTTGGTGAGTCCCCGGTTGGATTCACTTGATGTACATAAGGAGTGTATAGATTTGGTTGGCAAGCCCACACATGCAGAGCTAAATGAGAAAGAGTCCTTTGCCCATATGCTAAATGAACTTGTATCTATTTCTGGCACTTTCAAATCTGGTTGGGATACTTATCTAGAGCTATTGGAGAAGGCATACCCAGATATTTTCAAATATATTAAGCTCTAGTAATATATTTTTGGGATATTCATTGTTGATTTGACACTATGGTTATATTGGTTTACTATTGAACTGACACATTGTGTTCACCGACAAGTTCAGTGACTTATGCACAGTCACCGGTATATTGTTCACCGGCATGTTATATGGTTCACCGGCACTGTTGATGACTTGTTATCATATGTAGATCACTTGATTATGTCGAAGACATGGCTTGGATACTTGGTTTTGGTGTTTGGGTTATTGGTCTAATCGGGTTAACATATTTGTTATTACTAGCAGATTGGTCTAGGTTATGGACTGGTATGCGTTATCTATTCTAGATCAGCACAACACGTTATGGAGATGATTTATTGATTGAATATTGTTGTAAATGTATTGAGCCGACATGATGCATCGCATCAAGACTTATTTGTAATTGATTTTAATTGTAATATTCTTAGTGAGCCAACCTACACATTTGGTCTTAGGTTTTGTATATATGTAAGATCTCATTTGTGAGATGAAATATAGGATATGGTTGTGGTATGGTATTGTAACATGGTATGTGCAAATATTGAAGATCATATGAGCAGACCATAGAGAAGGTTCAAGAAAGGTTTGAAGGTTCTTACCAGAGCTTAACCGGTACTGAATCCAACATTGGAGATGCTATTTTGAGCAGTACATTATTCTAGGATTTAAACATCCTACTGTAGTCAATGCGACTCTCATTTGAGTAGTGTTCTCTAGGCGGTTGGCCTTTCTTCATGTGCACGCCCCATTTGTATACACATACTATCTGCAGTAGTATCATCTGATTGTGTGTAAGGTTTCCCACCGTGTTTTTCCCGCTTACAGGGTTTCCACGTCAAAATCTTTGTGTTATATGTTGTGGATGTTGTTTCTCTTTCTGTTTCATGCATTAAGTTTTACCAGTATTGATATTAACTGTTAATCTATTAACCGACAATAAGTTTGATTTACCGATATAAAGTATTAAGTTTTATTAAGTTATAATTGGGTTGAAATTCATTGACAACTGATTCACCCCCCACCCCCTCAGTTGCCCTTCCGGTTCCTAACACTTTTTGGAAATTTTGATGGCATTGATGTCAAAAGGGGAGTGATATAGATGTGAAAAAAGGGAGTTGTATACATTAGGGGGAAATATGGAGATATGGAGTATTTATATTGATGGATATCCAACTCAGGGGGAGCAGGCAGGATGAAACCGACAGACGAAACCATGACCATTTTTCACATGAGTGTTTCCATCAATGCCAAAGGGGGAGATTGTTGTTAATTGACACTGTATTGGTTGGTTTCACTATGTTGTCATTGATGGCAACATGGCAGATTATTTCGGCTTTATGTTTTGGTTTAGTTGTGTATCGACAAACATTTCACAGACTCTACACCGGCACCGGCACCAACACCGACGAGATGGATGAATTTCTCTGGTTACCGACAATGCAAACCAACATGGTTTAGAATAAGGTTATTAGTATTGGAGTCCAACTTCTTTTGGATCCGGCATCGGCAATTGAGTTTGATATTCATGTATTTATGTTATCTAGCCGACATGTATATTGATATTATAATTATCTTTTTGAGCTGACATAAGGCATGATAAATTGTATAGGGTATATAGGTCAGTTGGATTAGATCATTTTATAATGTAGTAATATAGAATATGTAAGGGATGTGAATATGAATGGATAGAAGATGCGAAATATATTAGATAAATTATGTATGAGAGGATAATTTTGTAAAGGGTTATTCCAACAAAGGTTTTAGGGTTTCAAACCGGAACAGATAGAGCTTAACCAAAACTATATTCTCACATATAAGATGCTATCTTAGCAGTTCAATCATTTCTCTGGATTGTAGTTTGGATTTATATGTAGTCAGTGAGGCCCCTTCTTTGATTGAGCAGTGTACTCTAGGCTCTAAGCCTTCCTACAAGTGCATGCCCCTATATTTTGTAATATCCCTTCATATGGCTAGTGGACTGTTATTGTGGGTCACAAATCCCACCATGGTTTTTCCTCTTTGAGGTTTTCCATGTATAACTATGTCTGTTATGGTATTCATTTATGTGACTGGCTTATTGGTTACTTTACTTCTTTCAATTCTATATCTACCGGTTGGTGTATGCATGTTTTAATAAGGTTAAAATTGATCATACCGATAGAACATCGATTCACCCCCCCCGATACCCCTCTCATTGTTCTTGGATTCCAAAAAATACATGAATTAAAAATACTACAAGTGGTTCCATAATTTCACTCACACATCTTATGGTCATTCTTTTGTGGAAGTTGATTTATTGAAGACTTTGCCTAGAAAGGTTGTGCTACAAGTTAATGACCATTCTTGGACTCAAATTATTTTTTATGAAGGTATTCATTTTAATTGTAGGAATTTGTTTTCTACTAAGCACTTGTCTCTTCTTGTCTCATTAGCTCTCATAGGTGATCTTCTTCAAAATGGTGAAAGAATACTCTTTCTAGGCATCTAATTGTGTATCTTTATGATGCTACTATTGATTCTAATTATTTAAAGTCACTCCCTTATATCTCATAAATTTCTCTTGGTAGAATTCATGTGTCTCTTGATACTACTCAAAATTCTACTCTAACTTCGAGTTATATGGATCATGTTAAGGTTATTTTGTCTACTTGTTCTTCAAATGATGGTGCGAAATGCATTAGATTTTTTGATGGGGTTTTTCTTCCTCTTTTTCCTAAGGATTCTAATCTGGTTGTTGATGCTTCTTGGATAATTGTTCATAGGGGTAAATGGTCCTCCTAAGTTAGTTTCTCCTTTGCATGCCAATTCATTAGATGTGAATTTTTGTAGATTTACTTCAAGCTCAAGTGTGGCTTGATATTTTTCCTAGTTTTGTTGTCTTGTTGTTTATGTACTATTTTTAGGCTTTGATTTTCTATTTCAATAAAGTTTTGGACCCTTCCAAAACCTTTCTTACCTTATTAAAAAACAAATCCCAGTGGTTAATTGTAATTGTTTATTAGATAAACATTCTACCATGTTATATAGTGATCAACTTTATTACATGACTCATTAATTCCGTTTTGAACAAATATACACTCTAGCTATTAAATTGTAAAAAAATTGATGCCCACCTTGTGGAGACTCAAAAGTGTGATAATCAATATTTAAGCTTTCTCTTTTATATTTTGTTTTTAATAAGATATGAAAGAATTGATCAAAGCTATTATTGTGTTCTTCAAATATTAGAGGTATAGTTGATACTGGACACATTTAATATCACTAAATTTGGTTAGATAAAAAAATATCCAAAGTTTTTTTGAAATCACTACTTTCCTGAGGTCTTGAGGTATTAATTATCTATTATTTATCAAATGTGTGAATACCATGTTCTAAATTTGATACGAAACTCCTTATTTGTTGTAGTAGATGTTATTGAGTTTGACGCATGTGTGAATGTTCTAACTATGGTATATCTTAACTTCAAAATGTTTGTATTTATAGTTCATATCATATGCTTCATTGACCTCCTACCTTTGAACCAAATATGTATTTTTTGTTCTATAACATTTCTATAATGATAAAACACTGAAACAACTAGATTATCTTCAGAAAACTAATATAAATAATAGATTAATTAGATGTGAAGGGATTGAAGGAATATATGTTTCGATCAATACAATAACATTTTTAGTTCATATGATGGTTTATTTAATATTTTGGACTCTTCATTTGGTTAGAGTTAGTTTAATCGAACTTATTGACCACACAATATAGGTAGGTGAAGTAATAGATGAAACTTTTTTGAGGCAACAATGTAGTTAATTATATGATATGAGAGGTTTATACACTCAAAATGTGTGCTCATATATGATGATTTATCTATTTCAATAGGTGCATAATTTAAGGATTTTAACATTTGATGAACCCTAATTAGATTTTGGTAGGAAGAGATAACTTGAATGACATGTTTTATATTATGTAGCTTATTTTAAAAATAAATTTTGGCGACATAATATTTGAACTCATTGAATATTATTAGTTGTGATTATATATAAGATAAAATAAATTTCATTATTAGGTTGGAGAGTCTATATATTTGTCAATTTAATTTTATTAGTCGAATAATGAAACTATTATAGCTTACATTTTATCTTTACATAATTTAATACTAATTTATACTTGTGAAAAATATCTATTTTTGTACATTTTGCATGTACATAGTGGTTCCCTCACTTTTATTTAATTAAAATATAAATATGAACAACATGGTTCATATATTCAAATACTATATGATAAATTTTGCGCTTTGCTAAGTTGGTTAGCTTTAGTTTGAGATATTCCTTTCTTTACCAAATTACATTATTAATTATCTAATATTTTACATAGATTTACATTTACTTGAGCAAAATATTTTATATACATAGGAGTCTTCAACATGAATAGTTATCTTGATGATTAATTCTTCCTTCATATCCCTCTTATCTATGTCACTCCATCTATTTATATCTCTTTCTTTCTTTTCTTCTATTTAGGTTCAAAGTAGTGTAAATATAAATTAAGAATTGGATAATATGGACACTTAAATCCAACTATACACACATTAAGCATTACTGTTATAGTCAAGTATTTTATCTCAAATCATGCATATTTTATTGAAGAAGAACAACCAATTAAAATACAACAAACTAAAAATAATAATTAACTGATTATACACCTCTTACATGAAACATCATAACATTAGCTTCTAATTTATCATAGTACAACTAGTACTTTGTAAAATATATACTATGAATATATTAAATTATTTCCCTCCAAAAGTGGAATCTCTTGGCATGCAATTTGACCAACTAAGAGGAGTATCTGTATTTAGCTATGAATCATTAAAAGTGATCCTTTTAATCTAATATTTTCTGTATATTTACGAATTCATCTAGATGAAAACATAATGAGATTAATTTATTTTAAATTTATATCTTTTCTCTATCTTATGTTTATTTTTAATTTATTGATATGCCCATGCTTCAATACAATTTGTGTTTGATTTCTATGATTAACTATTTCATTAATAGATTACAATTCTAGTCTTCAATAGGGAACCCTCCTATTTAGGATATATTCAAAATAATTCACCCACTTCATTCATTTATTCTTAATTTAGTTTTATCCTATAGTGTTATACATAATTTAATATCATTAATCTTTCTAGCATTTCATGAATGAAAATGATCTTGTAACTATATTTACATGGTAATGAATTACTTAATTGTCATAAAATATCCATTATATAAGATGTTTTAACTAATAATTTATCTTTGACAAGGTAAGTTCTAATTAGATAAAATTACGTGAGGCCCAAACCATTACAAAACTTCCACACAGGCACACAACAAGGGGGGCTCACAAGTAGTGAGACCACCAAGAACACAAAACTAAAAAGGATTGAACAATTTTTGAAAAGAGGCTATGATAGAAATCAAATTGGTGGGCCCTTTTAGAGGAACCTTTTGAACCAAAGCAACAAATCAATAGAAACAAAGGTCTCAGACCACAAAAACTACCTAATTAGAATAGAGGGTTTTAGGAAAGAACCATAAACCATCATCCAAACCCTTGTAATGGAATAATAATAGCCAAGGAACCAAGAAACAAACATTGCATTATGAAAGGATTCCAGCAACCTTTTTCCTAGAGGACCATCCACAGAAATAGAAAAGGAATCCAAAGAATGGGTTGGCACAAGGAAATCCCAAGGGTTTGGAAGGCATCCCTAAACCTTTTCCTGGAAAGAAACACTACAAATAAATCATTGAAAGCTACCTCAATAGGTCTATTTATAGCAGTTCCACAATGAATCAGAGACCATGGAGTGAAGGGCATAGGGAAAGAGACCTCCACTAGAATAGGAGACCCAAAGTAGATCTCCCCAAGAGAACACCCAAGAGGACTAGGAGAGAAGGCCTACACCAAGACCCTATAAGAGAACATCGACTAAAGGAAGCCAACTGTCACCATATAATAATGCTTGAAGGAGGCAAAAACCTCTCTAGTTAAATTCCCACAGGTTAACCAACCCACTTCAAGCAGTGAGACACCAACTCCAAAAGAAACGCCATCATCTATAGAAAAGGATGTGACTTTTGAACTCCCCTAACACCCTCTACCCACAGATAGCCCACGGATAGCACCAAAAGAGGCAACGAGGATCCTAGAAATAATAAAGAATAAACCCCTAAAACATCCCCAGGAGTCCACCTTAATAGGACCAAGGGCAAGGCTAATAGCACAATCCACCTTAAAAAGGTCAATAATAGAAGAAATCACAACAACCACCTCAAAGCGCATTGTAGAATCATTTCCCACCCCAAAAGACACTCCATACGAATTATTCCCAAAGCAGTCAATTTGCCCCAGAACTCTATGGAGCCCCTGGCAGCAAGTATGCCATCACCACACACACCATTACTCTGCTACTGTGGATCATCCACAAGTCATGTTTCTGCACATTCCCCGATTTACTCAATGCGTTCTTCGACAAAGCAGTTTTGTCGGTCAGTAAATGAAGCAGCTGGATGATTAGAGTACTCAGCACAAGATAATGGGAAGGAACCCAATGTGCTTTCCTTTTGTACGCCTTCCATACATCCTGTAATATGAAGGGGTGAGATGTAACTACTACAGCAAGCTATACTGATATTCTTGCAAGCTCACCACTGTCCATGATTTACTAACAGACTTACACTCAAGCCCACTGTGAGGCTTCCAATAAATGGAATCAGATCTATTGAAACCAATAAAATAAAGAATTACTTGGAAACTAGTTAACCTAAAATTCCAAATAGAAAAACTAGTTAAACCTAAAATTCCAAGTAGATTTTTTATTTCCAACCAATTATTCGAATAGATTTAAAGTAAACGAATAAAGTATTGCTTCAAAACTAATTGAGCAAAAATCTTGGCAGAACATTATTCTTCAAAATTTTGTTCTCATTTGGATTTACATTGTAACAAAAGCCATATGACCGTATGACGTAAAGAACATACTTATTTCTCTGAATTGAGAGTATAGACGAAGAAAACCAGAAAAAGAAAAGGTAGCAGAATGAAATGATTATCAAGTTAGACTGTTCTTCTTTTGCAAGCATCTAAGCAGGTAGGCCAGTGCCCCAAGTTTTTAGTACAAATTTTATTAATGTCGGTTAATAAATATCGAAAGTAAAAAATTTACAAAACATAAGCTTATGTAACCACGTGTAAATATCTTTTATAGACTAACGAAAGTTTATGGAATGTAAGGATGTACAAATTTATGTTTGCTGAATTAATAGTATATTTTCTTTTTAAAGGATATAAGCAGGTCTATGTTTTCACTGGGTTATTTTTAAGTGTTTTTTTTAATAATTTTAAGTAGCTAAAATATTAGATTTAATTTTTAAATTATTATAAAGAATTTAAAAACACGTCAGATTAATATTTTAAGAAAAAAAATAAAAAAGATAGAATAATTTATTGAATGCAAGATTACAATGAAATGTTTAATTATATAATAAAACTTTTTTCAAAAAAATCCACATCAATATTTGAAAAAAAATAAAATAATGGTAAGCATCTAAAAATGACCATCGCTTGTGGTGTCATATTTTAACATGTTCGTGTGACCTTCTTTTAGGATTTTTTGCACTTACTAACACTTCTATGTCGCACATTGTCATACTTTAACATATTCGACGTGACCTTCTTTTTCATTTGTCGAAATTCTATCATTCTTTTGTATTCTTTTTTTATCTGATTCCATCTCCTCGCATTTGAATTAGGTCTTGTCAATATCAATCTTGATTCTCAATCAGTGGTCATGATCAACCAGTGATATCAATTAGACATTGTTGTAACCCTAATTGATATCAATTAGGGTTTTTGTCTTAAATCTTTGTCATTTGTGATATCAATTTGTCCTTTAATTAATTATTAGTAAATTTTGATCATTTTGGATCATTTTCGATCTTCAATTATCATTCTCTTTGTCAATCTTTGATTGATTGGTTACCAGTCTTAATCAGTCATCAATCCTTGTCAATTTGGATCAATTAGTCATTGATCCCTTATCAATTCAATCCCTTTGTCATTTTTCATCGATTTGTCATCGATCTTTATCAATCATTTCATTGATCACAATCATCTTCATTTGTTTATTGCTTTAATCACATCATGGCATTATTATGACCTAGTTCATCCCCTTTTCTATCTCCTAGGGTTTAATAATTATTTAATTATTAAGTCCTACTAACATTCCCCTTTAGGTTAAATGAACTAATATTGTTTATCGTGAGTCTCTTTTGAGTCAAAATTAAATGACTTATTTAATTGGCTAATTTGACCTCCCTTTTGTGAGAGAAATTAATAAATGAAAATTATTTTCTCCCACTTTTCTCTCCCCTAACTTTTCTCTCTAATTTATACACTAATTATCTCCCCTTTTTGTGCTCAACTTGTCATATTTGAAAAGATATTTTCCCTCCCAGTTTGTCATAAGTCTATGAGCCCTTTTTGCACCTAATTTGTCATAAATCATTTGGTGCATTTTCCTCTCCATTTGGTCATAATTGATGAGCACAAATTTCTCTCATTTTTTCATCTTTTGGTGTAGAAATTTGTCACTCCATTTGTCATAATCATGCCAATTCTTGATTCAATATGTCCTTTTCAATTTTGGAGACCATTGTCCTATAAATTGAGTACTTTTTTCAACCAATCTTAACCACACTTCTAGTATCCTTACACTGTCACATTCATATCCATCTTTTGCAATCCAACTTGCTTTCAATCACTTGCATTTGTAGGTGACATCCACATAATTTGAAGGAGAAAGAAGAACAATAGAGGTCAATGAAGGGAACATCTACATATGGTTTGTGTCATTTTGAATGTTTGATCTTCATTCATTTGTTCAATGTGTTAGGACTCAATTTCATTGCATTTTAGGTTTTGTAGTTGAACTAATTGATTTCTTTGATGCTTTACCCTGATTTTCTACCTCACAAATACAAAGACAAAAATAATAATATATTAAATGCAAGAGTTCAATGAAATGTTTATTTATATAATAATAATACTTTTCAAAAATAACCCACATCAATAAAAAGACAAAAAGAATAATTTATTAAATAAAAGAGCACAATGAAATATGCATCCATATAACAATATTTTACAATAAAAAATAAAAAGATGAAAAAAATATTTTATTAAATTAAAGACTACAATGGAATGTTTATCCATATAATAATACTTCTCCAAAAATAATGCACATTAATATTTCACAAAAAGAACAAAAAGACAAAAGAAATAATTTATTTAATTAAAGATTCCAACGAAATGTGTACCCAAATAGTAATATTTTTTAAAAACACCCCACATCAATACATGAAGAAAAGAATAAAAAGACAAAAATGATAATTTATTTAATGTAAGATTGCAATGAAATATTTAATCATATAATAATTTTTTTCAAATATAAAAACATGTGTCTCTAATTTTGACTTTCTTTTTAACCTATATCCACTAAGAATATGTTTCCAAATAAGTGGGCCCTAATTTTAATTTAATTAAAAATTTCTCTTATGTTAATTAAGAATATTTTTTTTTAATTTTCTTCTTGAAAATTTAGAGTTAATTTTTTTAATCAAACTTTTTTATAATTTTTAAATGAATTTAAGGCATACCACATAAATATTTTATAATAGATAATTAAAACATTATAATTGTGATAGAAATTAGTTTTTTCTAAGTTTAATTTAGGTTGATTTAAAAAGATGTATAGAGAATCATGCATTGAGTTAATTAATTAATAGTAATGGGAATAATCATTGTAACATTTAATTATAATTTTTTTTTTTAAATGGAGCAATGTATTTAGCTATAATTTAAATGAAGAATAAATTTGATCGATCTTGATAATTTAGGTATATTGAACTAGAAGTAGATCTTTTTTTTTTATATCATGATAGACACTATAATATTCTTCTAAAAATTAAAATTTACTCATCATATATTAATTAATGATTCATTAATTATCTATTTCTTCTAAAAATCAATAATTAGCCATCAAATAGTAATTAATATTTCATTAACTATATATCATTTGTTACCATAGAATATTCTACCTAAACTTATCCTAGATAAGTTTCCAAGTTGATATTATCTTGTTAGGAAAATCATTTATTAGGTGTGCAATCTTGCATGCGATCACATGTACCACAATTCTAGATAGAAGTGCACTATACTATATATATGTAAATCCTATAGATAATTAATTTAGTTTATCCTTTACCATTCTATTTAAAATTTTGTGTTATTTACATTTTGACCAATATTCCTTGTTCTCACATGGTATTAGACCCTTGTCTATTATGAATGCTATTTTTATTTTTTTATTTGTAAATTTATGACAGGGCATGTTAACATTTTATACAAAGAGATATAGACTTATAAAATATCATGAAACTAATTTTTAATTTTATGCAAATTTATTTTGAGGCATGCTAATGTTCTATACAAAGAGATAAAGTGTTGTAAAAGATCATGAATATTTTGTGAGTCACTAATCTTGCATGATTGAAAAATGTATTTTTTTCAAGGAGATTTTTGGGTTGATAGAATGATCTACTTGCCATGAGTAGTTCAACTAGTGTTGTGGTGTAAGATTTTAGAAGTTGAAGCAATTCTTGTCCATGTGCATGTAAGAAGTTTGATATCCTTTTTTTGCAGTGGTGCAAAATTTTTTAGTATTTTTAATGTTCTTTAAGCCACAATTTGTGTTTGCTAAGTATTTTGACTTGGAGTTCCTAGAAATCATCAAAAGCAAATAGCATGACTTTATTTTCAAAAAATATCCAGTGTACACTAATTCTCTTTTATTTTGTTGTTGGCAAACTTCATATGGAATATTGATCTTCATTCTTATCTATAGGGCCTTAATCCTGTAGGTGTTTTGATCTATTGATGGAAACTTTGGAGACCTTGTAGGTAGGTTGAGAGATTGGTTGGCTTTGTTTAGTGTTTTGTGTGTAAATTAGGTGCTAGTGAAAAGACCTTGTGGAAACTTGAAGAGACCAAATTTTATTAAGAAAGGGAATTATTTTTTCTAAGGTCCTATCCTTTTGTAGAATGTCTCTTCCTATGTATGTCATATTTCTCTAAATTACATAGGTTGTCTTGGACTTGACATGAAATACATATTTTTGTCCTTTTACATATGAAGAAATGCCAAATGTGCCTTTTTTAAAAGGCCTTATCACTAATCCATGATTTTGTTTTGGAGGTGACTTAGTACTCATAGATTAAGGTGTCAATTTATTAAGTGACAAAAACAATTATCTATTAGCTTCTTTTGTGGTGATGTGGCATTGTTTTTATTAAAGTAAGTGGGGAAGGTCCCCAACTGATTACACATCAAGCAACAACCATCTAAACCAAAAATAAAACAACTATGGGATTGGAAAGATATTCAAATTTTGTTTGGGCTTTTAGTATTTTTTGTAGCTCTTTATGGGTGCGAAATTTTGGCTAATAGTACTTCTTAATCAAATAATAATAACATAGATTTTACACTATTAAATACCTTAAAATTTCAAAGAAAATGTAAGAGACAAGGGTTCTAAGCCCTTTGAAAATATTCCTTATTTTAATTTTTTTTAAATTGCAATGGTTCATTATAATGGCTTATGGGATAAACATTCTACCATGTTATATAGTGATCACCTTTTTTACAATATTCATAACTTCTCTTTTGAACAACTTTATGCTCTAGTTAATAATTTAACCATATTAACAAATTGTAAAAAATATTGATTCCCATCGTGTGAGACTCTAAAGTGTAATAGTAAATCTTTAAGATTTCTCTTTTACAATATTTGTATTTGTATAATATATCAAATAATTTGAAAAAACTAATATATTGGTCTTCAATTCCTAGAGGTATAATTGATATTTGACACATTTAGGATCACTAAAGTTTTTTGATAAAAATTTATCCAATGATCCTTTAAAATATCTACTTGCATGAGGTTTTGAGATAACAATCATCTACTATTTATCAAATATAAAAAATAGCATGTGTTAAATTCATTACTAATGGAGGAGCATCTAGGTGGACAAGGAATCAAAATCACCCCAAAACATTTCTAGTTAATTTTCTTTAATTTTTGTTTGCTTTAATTTTTTTTTTCTCGGCATCTCTCCATGGTCGACTCTAATTCAAGAGAAAATTCTCATCTCAAAGCATCGAATGAGGCCAACAAATCCTCGGTAAATCAGGAGGCTTGTGAACTAATGTCAATAAAGATAGTTTTTTTGTACTATTAAAATGCATTAGAAATTTAAAGCAAAAGTAAGTGACCAACATAAAAGAAAATCTCCACAAGCATAGCCAGCAACCTCATGGCCTAAGAAGAGATATAACTTGAATGAAACTTTTTATATTTAAACAATAGGCTTTAGTGTGGGATTTTAAGTCTGGAAAAGTGTTAATAAGCTAGGAAAATCTACCTATACGGAGCCTCCTTCCCATTATCGGTTGAAAATTTGTTACTATTGGGAAAATTTTCCCACCAAGAGCCTCCTTCCTGTCATCGGCTAAAAAGTAGTTGTTGTCATGTCCATATTTATTAGCAAGTTTTTTTTTTAAATTATGTCTTCAATGGCAATGTTGCTTGCAAGTCATTGAGCTAGTGTGACATTTATTAGCAGCAAGTTTATTGTACCACGGGAGCACTATATAAAAACCACGTTAAACTGCACAACATGAGAAAAATTGTGTTGTATTTTCCAAAGTGGCGTTGGAGTTTGTTAATTTTTTTCCATCTATATTTGATAATCAATCCCACGTGTTTGATGGGCAATGTTTTTTTTTACATTTTGAATGGGTTGTGGTGTTTGTTTAAAGGTTTTGTGGTATAAGCCTTGGACTGTATGTGCATATTGATATAATTTTGGTTTGTTTGATTCTCCGTCTACATTTGATAATCAATCCCACCTGTGCTTAACATGTAATGTTTTATTTTCATTGTAAATGGGTTGTGGTGTTTCTTAGAAGGTTTTATTAGATAATACCTCAACTAAATGTGTTTGATGATATAGCTTATGTGCAACTATTTTCCATTTGCATTCGATAATCAATCATAGGTGCTTGACAAGCATTGTTATGTTTTCATTTTGAACCAGTTGTGGTGTTTCTTTGATTGTTTTGTGAGATAACCTAGGGAGTGAATGTGCATGCAGTTGATCAAGGAAAATAGCATTGTTGACTAAACAGTTTTAAAAACTAGTTTCTATTTTCATCTTCACCTCAATCCCTTTCTATGTTCAAGTGGTGTGTTCGTGAGGTCTTTATCATCTACACATGGAAGTAGAGGTCATTGTAAGTTTCTTTGGGTGGTTGAAAGGGAGGGTTTTATGAAACCACTGTGAAGCATCGATCATTTTGGGTTTCTCATTTAGGGTTTCTCACAATTCATTGTTTGGTTGGTTTGAGTATGAAATTTTTTAGGCCTTCTATTTATCATGGTGGTTAGTATTTTTATTTACACTTTTATTGTTAGGTTATTTTGCTCAATAATCATTGCACTGTGTGTGTTTTTGTTGTTTAGGGTTTTACACAATTTGTTTTGTGTTTTCTTTAAGTATTTTTATCAAAAGCCATATGACCGTATGACATAAAGAACATACTTATTTCTCTGAATTGAGAGTATAGACGAAGAAAACCAGAAAAAGAAAAGGTAGCGGAATGAAATGATTATCAAGTTAGACTGTTCTTCTTTTGCAAGCATCTAAGCAGGTAGGCCAGTGCCCCAAGTTTTTAGTACAAATTTTATTAAATGTCGGTTAATAAATATCGAAAGTAAAAAATTTACAAAACATAAGCTTATGTAACCACATGTAAAAATCTTTTATAGAATAACAAAACTAGAATGTAGGGATGTACAAATTTATGTTTGCTCAGTTAATAGTATATTTTCTTTTTGAAGGATATAAGCATGTCTATGTTTTCACTAGGTTATTTTTAAGTGTTTTTTTTAATAATTTTAAGTAACTAAAATATTAGATTTAATTTTTAAATTATTATAAAGAATTTAAAAACACGTCAAATTAATATTTTAAGAAAAAAATAAAAAGATAGAATGATTTATTGAATGCAAGACTACAATGAAATGTTTAATTATATAATAATAATTTTTTCAAAAAAATCCACATCAATATTTGAAAAAAAAAAGAATATGGTAAGCATCTAAAAATGATCAACGCTTGTGGTGTCATACTTTAACATGTTCCTTTGACCTTCTTTTAGGATTTTTCGCACTTACTAACACTTCTATGTCACACATTGTCATACTTTAACATATTTGTGTGACCTTCTTTTTCATTTGTCGAAATTCTATCATTCTTTTGTATTATTTTTTTATCGAATTCCATCTCCTCGCATTTGAATCAGGTCTTGTCAATATCAATCTTGATTCTCAATCAGTGGTCATGATCAACCTGTCATATCAATTGGACATTGTTGTAACCCTAATTGATGTCAATTAGTGTTTTTGTCGTAAATCTTTGTCATCTGCGATACCAATTTGTCCTTTAATTAATTATTAGTCAATTTGGATCATTTTTTATCATTTACAATCTTCAATTATTAATCTCATTGTCAGTCTTTGATTGATTGGTCATCAGCCTTAATCAGTCATCAATCCTTGTCAATTTGGATCAATTTATCATTTATTTCTTATCAATCCAATCCCTTTGTCATTTTTTATCGATTTGACATCGATCTTTGTCAATCAATATCAAACTCTCATCAATCATTTCACTGATCATGTTCATCTTCATTTTTTCATTGATTTAATCACATCATGGCATTATTATGACCTAGTTAATCCTCTTTTCTATCTCCTAGGGTTTAATAATTATTTAATTATTAAGTCCTACTAACATTCCCCTTTAGGTTAAATGAATTAATTTTGTTTATCCTAAGTGTCTTTTGAGTCACAATTAAATGAATTATTTAATTGGCTAATTTGACCTCCCTTTTGTGAGAGAAATTAATAAATGAAAAAAAAATTCTCCCACTTTTCTCTCCCCTAACTTTTCCCTCTAATTTATACACTAATTATCTCCCCTTTTGTGCTCAATTTGTCATATTTGAAATGCTACTTTCCCTCCCAATTTGTCATAAGTCTATGAGCCCTTTTTGCACCTAATTTATCATAAATCATTTGGTGCATTTTCCTCTCCATTTGGTCATAATTGATGAGCACAAATTTCTCTCATTTTTTCATCTTTTTGCATAGAAATTTGTCACTCAATTTCTCATAATCATGCAAATTCTTGATTCAATATGTTATTTCAATTTTGGAGACTGTTGTCTTATAAATTGAGTACTCTTTTCAACCAATCTTAACCATGCTTCTAGTATCCTTACACTATCACTTTCAAATCCATATTTTGCAACCCAACTTGCTTTCAATCACTTTGCATTTGTAGGTGACATCCACACAATTTGAAAGAGAAAGAAGAACAATAGAGGTCAATGAAGGGAACATCTACATATGGTTTGCATTATTTTGAATGTTTGATCTTCATTCATTTGTTCAATGTGTTAGGACTCAATTTCATTGCATTTTAGGTTTTGCAGTTGAACTAATTGATTGCTTTGATGCTTTACCCTAATTTCCTACCTCACAAATACAAAGACAAAAAGAATAATATATTAAATGCAAAACTGCAATGATATGTTTATTTATATAATAATAATAATACTTTTTCAAAAAAGTCCAAGGGGTTGAGCTTAATTGGTTAAAACACTGGGTTCGCACTATGGAGACCCAAGTTCAATTCCCAATAGGGACATCTAAAATGAATTCTAAGCTGTGACTCTTGGCCTTCCATAAAAATGGGGATGGTCTAGGGTCAATCTAATCAAACATAATAATGCCTACTGCCTACCAAAAAAATAATAATACTCTTTCAAAATTAACCCATGTCAATATTTGAGGTAACGAATAAAAAGACAAAAAGAATAATTTATTAAATAAAAGAGCACAATGAAATATGTATCCATATAACAATATTTCACAATAAAAAATAAAAAAGACAAAAAAATTATTTTATTAAATTAAAAACTACAATGGAATGTTTATCCATATAATAATACTTCTCCAAAAATAATGCACATTAATATTTTAGAAAAAGAACAAAAAGACAAAAGAAATAATCTATTTAATTAGAGATTGCAATGAAATGTGTACCCATATAGTAATTTTTTTTTTAAAATACCCCCACATCAATTCATGAAGAAAAGAATAAAAGGACAAAAATGATAATTTATTTAATGTAAGATTGCAATGAAATATTTAATCATATAATAATTTTTTTCAAATATAAAAACACGTGTCTCTAATTTTGATTTTCTTTGTAACCTATATCCACTAAGAATATGTTTCCAAATAAGTGGGCCCTAATTTTAATTTAATTATAATTTTCTCTTATGTTGATTAAGAATATTTTTTTAAAATTTTCTTTTTGAAAATTTAGAGTTGATTTTTTTAGTCAAACTTTTTTATAATTTTTAAATGAATTTAAGGCATACCACATAAATATTTTATAATAGATAATTAAACCATTATAATTGTGATAAAAAATAGTTTTTTAAAATTTAGGTTGATTTAAAAAGATGTATAGAGAAACATACATTGAGTTGATTAATTAATATTCATCGGAATAATCATTGTAATATTTAATTATTAAGTTTTTTAAAAACAATTAGAGCAATTTATTTAGCTATAAGTTAATTGAAGAATAAATTTGATTGATCTTGATAATTTAGGTATATTGAACTAGAAGTAGATCTTATTTTTTTATATCATGATAGACACTAGAATATTCTTCTAAAAACTAAAATTCACTCATCATATATTAATTAATGATTCATAAATTATCTATTTCTTCTAAAAATCAATAATTAGCCATCAAATAATAATTAATATTTCATTAACTATATATCATTTGTTAGTGTTGGTGTAAATAATTATTCATCTTGGATATTATTACACTTTACATAAGTTTACTTAGGAAATGCATTTCATAGTAGTTTGGGTATGAGACACTTGGGTGTTTGTGCCACATTGGGATACTGTGTGTAGGAGAATTTCCACCTCTTATGCTGTGATCTTGTTGTTACACTCCACATTTAGTGGGTGATCCACCTCATGTGGACTTTTATATAGTTTCTCCTACCTACCCACACCTATTTCCTACCTACCCTTGTTTCTTATTGAGCCACATGTGATGTTTGTGTGCTCTCATGTCCATATAGCCTTGCCTATATAAGCAGGCTCATATTCATTGTATGTAACACTTAATGATCCAGTTGATCAGTATTTTCTCTTGATAGAATACAGTTTATTCCTATCATTATTTTGTCTCTCTATTGTATTTTTTATTGAGCCCTTGATCTTGGAAAAATATCACATGGTATCAAAGCCTATATGGCTTTTTTGGGGGGGGGGGTCCATAGACCCCCCCTCGTAATCCTGTCGTACTCTGCAGATTTATTTTTGGGCGCTCCCGCCTGTACATACCACCTTGCCTTCTCCGGCCTCTGCTTCGATCACGTACCCCATGGTCTTTTTTGCAGCCTCAATCCGGTTGCGCCGGCTCCACATCACGTTCTGGGCTTCCTCCTGACGACTGCTATTCTGATTACCACCGCTTCTCAGTGATGACTGTTGTTTCGGTTACCACCACTTCCCAGCAGCCCTGCTCCAGCACCAGAACCATGGCCCCACTGCCACATGGCCCTGCTGCCGACGCCTCTACCACACGGCTTCCGTGCTCCGCTAACTTCCAGCGTCCTTGACATCCTTGTCGGCACGACCATGAATTTCGCCACCAACTCGTCCACGTGGACCCCAGCCCCATGTGGCTTCTTTGTATGCCACATGGACTGATCACATCACCCTGCCACTTGGAATTTTGCCACATCATCTACCACGTCGTCACTCGTAAGCCCGACTTGCCATGCCATCCAGTCCGTACTATACAGACGTCGAATGGGCAAGGAGGTGAAATTTTTTTGACAGGTAGACGGGTGTGAAATTTAAGCCCATCATTTGCTGATGTCAGTGCCACATTAGTAATATTTTAAAAAAATTTGCAAGCCCCTCTCATTGAGCTTTTAGATTTTGCAGTCCAACTTCTAATGGCCATATCTTGCTCATTTTTGCTCCTTTTTTGGTGCAATTTTTTTTCAAAATGGGCTATACTTTTGTGCTCTTCGCAGTGGTAGAAGAAATTTTTTATTTTGAAGGTCAGATTTTTTAGTAATCGCAGATCTTCATGACTGTAGTTGTCTAATCCCCGATTTTGCAACTTCAGAGGCTTCGTTTGGGGTCATATGACCTCCTTTTCACGTGCCATTTTTTTTAAAGTGCACAATTTTTTGCTACTTTCATAATCTTCCATCTTTTTGCTGTAATTTTGAGTAGAAATTGTACTTTTAGTATCTGGCCATTCTTGGCATATTTGGTACTTGCATTTTTCTTGGGTCTCAGTTTAGATCACTAGAAGTATTTGTTGAAGTCTCTTAGAACTCATTTTTCAGAAGTTGTAAATTGAAATTAGAAGTCTACTTTGCCTTGTTTTGCAAGTGGCCCATTGTATACGCACTAAGTATAAAGTGCCAAAATCACCATTTTGGGGGAGGTTTCCTGATTGAGTATTTTGGGGGGGTGTCTTGTGTGATTGTGCCTCTCTCTATCTTGTGTTTTTTCATTTTTAGTGCTATGGGTTCTCCTAAATTCCCACTACTAACTCCTCATAATTATGCATCATGGAAGATTAAGGCATGGAGTAAACTAATGGAAAAAGGACTCATTCATTATGTAAATGAAACTATTATAGCACCACCTGATCCTAAGGTTGATCCTAATGCTTAAATTAAATGGCTTACTAAGAATGCTATGGCACTTGGAACTCTTAGAAAGTATGTATCAGATTACCTCATTTTTCACATTGATAAGTGTTCAACAATTAAAGAGGCTTGGGATATTTTTAAGAAATTGTATGGTCAAGTTGATGAGATTAAGGGCTACAAGCTTGATAGTGAACTCACAACTTTGGATCCCAAGGATTTTGATACAATCCAAGATTATGTCACAGAAGCAACTGAGCTAAGAGCAAAGCTAAAGGATTATGGAATTGACAAAAAAGATGCTCAATTGGTTTACAACTTGTTGGACAAGCTTCCTTTAGAGTATGCAGCCTTTACATCTAGCTTTCACACCTATAGGTTATCTCAAGGTTCCTCATACACTTTTCCCTCATTTGATTCATTCACGGAGATGTTGATACTTGAGTAATCTAAGTTGACCACGATGGGGATTCTCAAATTTTCAAAGTCACAAGCTTTGGTGGCTAACAAATGGAATCAAAGTAATCAAGGAAAAGGGCAAGAATAAAAAGCAACCTAAGTCAAAACCACAACAAGATGGATCATAATCTTCCTCTCCATAACAAGGTGATTCACCATTCTCACCTAAGAGGAAATCATATAAGGACAATTTTTTTTGTGGATATTACAAGAAGTCAGGACATGATGAACATCATTGTTATAAGAAGGATATTGATGAGTTGAAGAATCTTCTTGAGAAGAATAGAATCAACCTACCTTCTAGAATGTCTACATCAGCTTCTTCTTCCAAGGATAAAAGAAAGGATCACTCTTTTGGGACAGATAAAGGAAAGGGACAAGAACTTTGTGCTACTACAAGTCATTATTTAGGGAGATTGCTTCTAGATTTAGGGGCTTCTCATCATATGGCATCTTCACAGTCTATGTTTTCTACATTTGAGCCTTGCCACATGTCGTAGATTTTGATGGGCAATTGTACATACATGGATGTGATTTGGAAAGGATCTATTGCCATTAGGGATAACTCCTTCAATGATGTGTTGTGTGTACCCCACTTGACAAATAATCTTCTTTCCATCTATCAAATCACACATGGGGAAACTAGGAAAACTGTGGAGTTTACACCTAATTCAGTTATCATTAGAGACTTGGAGAGTGGAGCTATCATTGCGACTAGGGTGGTTGATCATTCATCTCGGTTGTACTCTTTTTCAGATTTTGGTCCTATTGATGAGGTTGATTCTTCCTATGTTGATGATTCAAATTTTGAGGAGAACTTTGGGCATTTGAACTTGGGGATTCTCACTTGTGATCCCATTCTTGAGCCTTGAATTTCATCTCCTTCTCTTGATATCATACCACCTATTGCACTGATGATGCAGCTAGTGCGACAGTTTTGCCTTCTTATGATTCAGTGCAGCAGGATATTTCATGTCTTCCAACTTCAGTTGATTGGGATGCCTACTTGACAGACAATGCAGGTTTGTTTATGGAGTCCTACATTGCAAATTTGGGAGACACCATTGATGACATTTATCTTCTCTTTGATGAAGATGATCCTTCTTTGATTGTTGTGAGGAAACACTCTGACCCTCTTGTGCATTTTCTACATGATCAATCTTTAGAGGTTGACATGATTGTGGATACTTTTGTACAACACTTGGAGGAGGTCTCTTTATCTTTTGAGGAGACATATGAGGCTTTGAACATTGTTCTACATTCATCTCCACTAGATCTTGGAGTGCCTTTTTCAGCAGTGTGGCACAGTTTACCACCTTTGGAGGGGGTACCTTTCAGCATCGACATGGGGACACTTGAGCAGTTTTTAGAGATTCATTTCATCATGAGTATTTTTGCTTCATCTTCCCTTCATGGTTGGGGAGAATTTTTGGATCCACCTTTGGTTTTTTTTCTTCCTAAGGGGAGGAATGTGGTTTGACGTTCATGGAGCAGTTTCTTCATTCATCTTCGAGCTTCTATCATTGGTGCAAATTCCACATTGAGGGGGGGCTTCCTAGTCTCTCTTCTTCTTCTCTCATATCGGGGGGACTTTCTCCTCACATGGGGTTTTGTCCTTCACATACTTCTATGAGAGTTCTTTGTATCTAGTTTTCATCTCTCTTTTGGGTGAGGGTTTTTTCCCATTGGGTTTTTCTCTCTTTCCCCGCTTTGTGAGAGATTTCATTGCATTGGTTTGCATGCATTTGCATTTGTACATGGGTACCTATCATGGCCTCATAGCCGGGACCCATCTTGCATTGCTTCGTTGCATTACAGACTTAACTGCATTCCCCTAAGTTGCACTTAAGGGGGGGTGTTGGTGTAAATAATTATTCATCTTGGATATTATTACACTTTACTTAAGTTTACTTAGGAATTGCATTTCATAGTAGTTTGGGTATGAGACACTTGGGTTTTTGTGCCACATTTGGATAGTGTGTGTAGGAGAATTTCCACCTTTTAAGGTGTGATCTTGTTGTTACACTCCACATTTAGTGGGTGATCCACCTCATGTGGACTTTTATATTGTTTCTCCTACCTACCCACACCTATTTCGTACCTACCCTTGTTTCTTATTGAGCCACATGTCATGTTTGTGTGCTCACATATCCATATAGCCTTGCCTATATAAGCAACCGCATATTCATTGTATGTAACGCTTGATGATCCAATTGATCAGTATTTTCTCTTGATAGAATATAGTTTATTCCTATTGTTATTTTGTCTCTCTATTGTATTTTTCATTGAGTCATTGATCTTGGCAAAATCTCACAATTAGTGTAGAATATTCTACCTAAACCTATCCTAGATAAGTTTCCAAGTTGATATTATCTTGTTAGGAAAATTATTTCTTAGGTGTGCAATCTTGCATGTGATCACATGTACCACAATTCTAGATAGCAGTATATATATATATATATATATATATATATATATATATATATTTGTGTGTGTGTGTGTAAATCTTATAGATAATTAATTTAGTTTATCCTTTACCATTCTATTTTTTAAATTTTGTGTTATTTACATTTTGACCAATATTCCTTGTTCTCACATGGTTTAGACCCTTGTCTATTATGAATTCTATTTTTATTTATTTGTGTGTAAATTTATGACAATGCATGTTAACATTTTATACAAAGAGATATAGACCTGTAAAAGATCATGAAACTAATTTTTAATTTTATGTAAATTAATTTTTAGGCATGCTAATGTTCTATACAAAGAGATAAAGTTTTGTGAAAGATCATGAATATTTTGTGAGTCACTAATCTTGTATGATTCAAAAATGCATTTTTTCAAGGAAATTTTTGGGTTGATAGAATGATCTACTTGCCATGTGTAGTTAAACCAGTGTTGTGGTGTAAGATTTTAGAGGTTGAAGCAAGTCTTGTCCATGTGCATGTAAGAAGGTTGATATCCTTTTTTGCAATGGTGTGAAATTTTTTAGTATTTTTATGTTCTTTAAGCCACAATTTGTGTTTGCTAATTATTTTGACTTGGAATTCCTATAAACCATCAAAAGCAACTAGCGTGACTTTCTTTTCAAAAAATATCCAGTGTACACTAATATTCTTTTTTTTTTTGTTGCCAAACTTCGTATGGAATATTGATCTTCATTCTTATCTATAAGGCCTCAATTTTGTAGGTATTTTGATCATTATTTCTAATATTTTTTAAAAATATATAAGAAATAAACTCTTTTTCTTAGACATTTTGGAGACCTTGTAGGTAGGTTGAGAGATTGGTTGGCTTTGTTTAGTGTTTTGTGTGTAAATTAGGTTCTAGTGAAAATAACCTGTGGAAACTTGAAGAGACCAAATTTTATTAAGAAAGGGAATTACTTTTTCTAAGGTCCTATCCTTTTGTAGAATGTCTCTTCCTATGTATGGCATATTTCTCTAAATTACATAGGTTGTCTTGGACTTGACATGAAATGCATATTTTTGCCCTTTTACATGTGAAGAAATGCCAAATGTGCCTTTTTTAAGGAGCCTTATCACTATTAAATCCATGATTCTCTTTTGGAGGTGACTTAGTACTCATAGATTAAGGTGTCAATTTATTAAGTGACAAAAAGAATAATCTATTACTTCTTTTGTGGTGATGTGGCATTGTTTTTATTAAAGTAAGTGGGGAAAGTCCCCAACTAATTACACACCAAGCAACAACCATCTAAACCAAAAATAAAACAACTATGGGATTGGAAAGATATTCAAATTTTGTTTGGGCTTTTAGTATTTTTTGTAGTTTTTTATGGGTGCGAAATTTTGGCTAATAGTACTTCTTAATCAAATAATAATAACAAAGCTTTTACACTATTAAAATGCTCTAAAAATTTAAAGAAAATGTTAGAGACAAGGGTTCTAAGCCATTTGAAAATCTTCCTTATTTTAATTTTAAAAAAATTGCAATGGTTCATTATAATGGCTTATGGGATAAACATTCTACCATGTTATATAGTGACCACCTTTTTCACAAGATCCATAACTTCTCTTTTGAACAACTTTATGCTCTAGTTAATAATTTAACCATATTAACAAATTGTAAAAAAAATTGATCCCCACTATGTGGGGACTCAAAATTGTAATAGTAAATCTTTAAGCTTTCTCTTTTGCAATATTTGTATTTGTATAAGATATTAAATAATATGAACAAACTAATATATTGGTCTTCAATTACTTGAGGTATAATTGAGATTCGACACATTTAGGATCACTAAATTTTTTTGATAAAAAATTATCTAATGATCCTTTAAAATATCTACTTGCATGAGGTTTTGAGATATCAATCATCTACTATTAATGAAATATAACAATACCATGTGCTAAATTCAATACTAATGGAGGAGCATCTAGGTGGACAAGGAATCAAAATCACCCCCAAAATATTTCTAGTTAATTTTCTTCAATTTTTGTTTTCTTTATTTTTTTCTCCACATCTCTCCATGGTTGACTCTAATTCAAGAAAAAATTCTCATCACAAATCATCGAATGAGGCCAACAAATCCTCGGTGAATCGGGAGGCTTGTGAACTAATGTCAATAAAAATAGATTTTTTGCACTATTAAAATGCCTTAGAAATTTAAAGCAAATGTAATGACCAACATAAAAGAAAATCTCCACAAGCATAGCCAGCAACCTCATGGCCTAAGAAGAGATATAACTTGAATGAAACTTTTTTATATTTAAACAATAGGCTTTAGTGTGGGCTTTTAAAGCTGGAAAAGAGTCAATAAGATAGAAAAATCTGCCTGTATGGAGCCTCCTTCCCATCATCGGCTGAAAAGCTATCACTATCGGGAAAATTTTCCCACCAAGAGCCTCCTTCTTGTCATAGGCTAAAAATTTGTTGTTGTCGTGCTAAAAAGTTGTTGTTGTCGTGTCCAGATTTATTGGCAAGTTTTTATTTAAATTATGTCTTCAATTGCGATGTTGCTTGCAAGTAGTAGAGCTGGTGTGACATTTTTTAGCAGCATGTTTATTGTACCATAGGAGCACTATATGAAACCACTTTAAACTGCACAACATGAGAACGATTGTGTGGTATTTTTCAAAGTGGCATTGGAGTCTGCAAATTTTTTTCCATCTATATTCAATAATCAATGCAACGTGTTTGATGGGCAATGTTTTTTTTCATTTTGAATGGGTCGTGGTGTTTTTTTTTAAGGTTTTGTGGGATAAGCCTTGGACCGTATGTGCATATTGATATAATTTTGGTTTGTTTGGTTCTCCATCTGCATTTGATAATCAATCCCACCTGTGCTCAACATGTAATGTTTTGTTTTCATTGTAAATAGGTTGTGGTGTTTCCTTGAAGGTTTTATTAGATAATACCTCAACTAAATGTGTTTGATGATATAGCTTATGTGCAATTAGTTTCCATTAGCATTCGATAATAAATCATAGGTGCTTGGCAGGCATTGTTTTGTTTTCATTTTCAACTAGTTGTGGTGTTTCTTTGAAGGTTTTGTGAGATAACCCATGGAGTGAATGTGCATGCACTTAATCTAATCTAGGAAAATAGTGGTGTTGACGAAACAGTCTTAAAATCTAGTTTCCATTTTCATCTTCACCTCAATCCCTTTCTCTGTTCAAGTGGTGTGTTAGTGAGGTCTTTATCATCTACATGTGGAAGAAGAGGTCATTGAAAGTTTGTTTGGGTAGTTGAAAGGGAGGATTTTGTGAAACCACTGCGAAGCAACGGTAATTTTGGGTTTCTCATTTAGGGTTTCTCACAATTCATTGTTTGGTTGGTTTGAGTATGAAATTTTTTAGGGCATTTTTTTTACCATGGTGGTTAGTATTTTTATTTATACTTTTATTGTTAGGTTATTTTGCTCAATAATTATTGTACTATGTGTGTTTTTGTTGTTTAGGGTTTTACACAATTTATTTTGTGTTTGCTTTAAGTATTTTTATCAAACAATATTAAATTATATTATTTTGTGGTTGATTAGGAAATACAATTTTCAATTTGGTTGTTATTTTCATCACCATTTCAATCCCTTGGCTTTCTCAAGGGGGAAATTTGTAAGGTTTTCTTCATATGTTCATAGAACAATAGGTTATTTCCATTTCCTTTGTGTGCTTGAAATGGAAAATTTTGTGAAACCACGGCGAAGGACAATGTGTAATTTTAGGTTTCTCATTTATGTTTTTTCACAATTTTTTGTGTGTTTGCTTTGAATTATTTATCAATAAACTATTGAACTACATCAATTTGTGGTTGATTAAGAAATTATTTAGGATTTTTGTCTATCTTGGTGATTACTATTTTAATCTGCGTTTTGGTTGCTTGGTTATTTCAATCAAACAACTATTACATTATGTGTTAATTGAATATTTGTTGGAAACAAGGGAGGTT